>NW_024040040.1:3632225-3810120 GCF_014851395.1 Micropterus salmoides
TTGCCAATGTCTTGAGTTTTTTTTTATTTTTTTACATTTACTCTGGTTGATTTCTGTTTTAACACAGGCATTCATCAAGCAAGTGCAACAACACAAAACAAAGCAGTATGACTTAATATAACTTAACAGCAAGAAGGCCAGCGACTCTTCTTGGTGAGTAAAGAAGAGATTCCCCCTGAGCAGCAGGAGTGCAGCCCCAATCCCCCACACATTATAGAAGAGTGGAGCTCCAGTCTGAACCAGAAGGACCCACCAGAGCACCCACACATTAAAAAGGAAAAGGAGGACCGCTTGATCAGTCAGAAGGGGCGGGAGCAACTTCAACGTCTGGAAGAGGCTAATTTCATCAAGTTCACTCCTGTCCCTGTGAAGAGTAAGTTAGATGAAGAGAAACCTCAGTCCTCACAGCTTCATCAAAGACTAACTGAGCAGATGGAAACAGAAGCTGATGGAGAGGACTGTGGAGGACCAGAACCAGCCAGGAACTCTGATGGAGATGGACATTTACAACCGGCTACTCATGACAAGACATCACACTCATCTGAAACTGAGACTGATGACAGTTGTGATTGGGAGGAGACCAGAGAACTTGAGTCAGGTTTAAACCCTCTGCAAAACAATGAAGTACCTGTAAGTGATCAGGAATATAGTACTGGAAAAACCTCTGAATGTGCTACAAGCTTTGGCCACGAAATATGTCTGCAGGAACACAATAGACTTCAAAAAACAGGAGAGGAGCCATTTAGTTCTTCTGTCTGGGGTAAAGGGTTCACACACAGGTCAGTTTTAACCAAACACTTAACAGGTCATACAAGAGAAAAACCTTTCAGCTGCTCAGTTTGTAAAAGAAGTTTCAGTAACAGAAGCAGTTTGTCCAAACATATAAGAATCCACACAGGGGAGAAACCATACAGTTGTTCTGTCTGTGGTAAAACATTTACACAAAAGTCACATCTCAAACAACACTTGACTGTCCACACAGGTGAGAAACCCTTCAGTTGTTCTGTCTGTGGTAGAAGATTTGCACAAAGCTCAACTTTGACCTCACACATAAGAGTTCATACAGGAGAAAAACACTTCAGCTGCTCAGTTTGTAAAAGAAGTTTCAGTAACAGAAGCAGTTTGTCCAAACACATGAGAATCCACACAGGGGATAAGCTGTTTAATTGCAGCATTTGTGATAAAACTTTCACTCAACCCGCTTATCTCAAAAACCAGAAGTGTGCTGGAGAGAGCAGCAGAAGTAAATGAAGCTTCAGAGATGCTTCAGTTTTTAGTTGTGACACATTATTTGGTGGTTTTCTGGGAAATGTGCTTTTTTGTATGTAATGTGTATTAAAATGTCGTATTCTGTCAGTTGTACAGCACTATGGTCAACTAGTGTTTTCAAATGTGATTTACAAACTAAATTCATTCACGGCGTCACTGCATTTTCATCCCGCAGAGACAGATTAAAATTTGTAGCATCACAAGGCATGCGTCCCACACTTTACCGACCCACTGCACCTTTAAGATTCTCTGGAGTTCCCAAAGAGAGAGTTGGAAAAGTCTTTGAGGCTTATATATGTGTGTTTCAGTCAAGTCTTTAGTCTTCGACAGCTCATGTGTAAGATTCACCCAGTTGCCTTTTAAAGCAGAGGTTCAGAGTTCCAGCCTGTTAAGTACGAGATAACAGAAAATCTTTTATACCTCTACTTATTAACTTTTATTGTTTGTTTTTTTGTTGTTGTTGTTTTTTTTAAGTAAACTTATCCTGCCCAGCAACCTGGTGTAGAGTATGATGAGCTGGATACCATATTGTGCCAGACAGATTTTACTTTAACAAGCGAGTATTAATATACTCCTTTGTCTGTATTATTATTAATTAATTATGTATTGATTTGTCACCAGCCGAACAGGGGGGCAGACATGGGGATGGGGGGAACAAACACCGCACAAACAGACATCACAGAGAAAGGACAACACCTGTAAGAGAACGGAGATGGGGGCTTGGGGCAGAGAAAAACAACAAACAAAAAATAGACAACCAGCCAAACAGCAGCAATTAACAGCTGACATAGGAAGACGACTAAGAGAAATGAAAACAAGAAACAATTAATATGCAACACAGCACAGCCATGAGAGCTGGAATAACAATTAATTTAAATAACTGGCAGAAAAGCATCAAGAATAATTCTACCAGGGACAACCTAAATTTGTTTGTGTATGTCTGTGTGGGTGAATGTGTCTGTATGTTTGTACATATGTGTTCGCATAAACCTGTTAAAGAATGTAGTTAGTGAGAGTGGGATGCCACAACTGTGCTGCACCGACTCCAGCGACAGGCAAGCAACCCCAAAATTTACTCCCAGACACCGCGACGTGAACGCGGAAGACCCCCGACCCAACGAAAAATGATCAAAAATCCAATACCGGCGGAATGCACAAAGCAGAACCCGCGGAAGAGCAGCGCCCGGACCGCCAAAACACCACGTAATCATCAACATTACATTTACTCATTTAGCTGACGCTTTTATCCAAAGTAACTTACAATTGCTATATAGAGGTGCTGGTCATATTATTAGAATATCATCAAAAAGTTGATTTATTTCAGTAAATTCCATTCAAAAAGTGAAACTTGTATAATGTATACATTCATTCCACACAGACTGATATATTTCAAGTGTTCATTCCTTTTAATTTTGATGATTATAACTGACAACTAATGAAAACCCCAAAATCAGTATCTCAGAAAATTAGACTATTGTGAAAAGGTTCAATATTGAAGACACCTGGTGCCACACTCTAATCAGCTAATTAACTCAAAACACCTGCAAAGGCCTTTAAATGGTCTCTAAATGTCCAAGCACATTAATAGAGAGGCGAAGGGAAGGAAAAGATGTGGTAGAAAAAAGTGTACAAGCAATAGGGATAACCGCACCCTGGAGAGGATTGTGAAACAAAACCCATTCAAAAATGTGGGGGAGATTCACAAAGAGTGGACTGCAGCTGGAGTCAGTGCTTCAAGAACCACCACGCACAGACGTATGCAAGACATGGGTTTCAGCTGTCGCATTCCTTGTTTCAAGCCACTCTTGAACAAAACACAGCGTCAGAAGCGTCTCGCCTGGGCTAACGACAAAAAGGACTGGACTGCTGCTGAGTGGTCCAAAGTTATGTTCTCTGATGAAAGTAAATTTTGCATTTCCTTTGGAAACCAAGGTCCCAGAGTCTGGAGGAAGAGAGGAGAGGAACAGAATCCACGTCTTTGAAGTCCAGTGTAAAGTTTCCACAGTCAGTGATGGTTTGGGGTGCCATGTCATCTGCTGGTGTTGGTCCACTGTGTTTTCTGAGGTCCAAGGTCAACGCAGCCGTCTACCAGGAAGTTTTAGAGCACTTTATGCTTCCTGCTGCTGACCAACTTTATGGAGATGCAGATTTCATTTTCCAACAGGACTTGACACCTGCACACAGTGCCAAAGCTACCAGTACCTGGTTTAAGGACCATGGTATCCCTGTTCTTAATTGGCCAGCAAACCCGCCTGACCTTAACCCTATAGAAAATCTATGGGGTATTGTGAAGAGGAAGATGCGATACGCCAGACCCAACAATGCAGAAGAGCTGAAGGCCACTATCAGAGCAACCTGGGCTCTCATAACACCTGAGCAGTGCCACAGACTGATGGACTCCATGCCACGCCGCATTGCTGCAGTAATTCAGGCAAAAGGAGCCCTAACTAAGTATTGAGTGCTGTACATGCTCATACTTTTCATGTTCATACTTTTCAGTTGGCCAACCTTTCTAAAAATCCTTTTTTTGTATTGGTCTCAAGTAATATTCTAATTTTCAGAGATCCTGAATTTGGGATTTTCATTAGTTGTCAGTTTTAATCATCACAATTAAATGAAATAAACATTTGAAATATATCAGTCTGTGTGTAATGAATGAATATAATATCCAAGTTTCACTTTTTGAATGGAATTACTGAAATAAATCAACTTTTTGATGATATTCTAATTATATGACCAGCACCTGTATGTTAGAGGTTGCACGCCTCTGGAGCAACGAAGGGTTAAGTGTCTTGCTCAGGGACACAATGGTGGATGGATCACAGTGGGAGATTGAACCCGGGTCTCACACCAAAGGCAGGCATCTTATCCATTGCGGCATCAACTATCAACATCAATGGGCAAGTGAGGACCCCAACCCGCACACTGAGTGAGCACGATGACACTCCGTGCCCGGCAGCCCCCTGTGTATCCTGTCTGCTAGGGAAAAGAGAGAGCGAGTGGTAGAACTTGCTGGCGAAAGTCAGGGGAGAAACACCAGCAGCAAGTCCAAGTCCATCAGCAATCATTACATCATAATAAACTTATTTAGCTAAACATCTTCCTCTTAATTTCCCATACATTCATAACCTTTTTTCCCTGTTCCTATGCAATAACAATGCCACAACAATTTTTATTAAAGATACTAATAGTGTTTTTGAGGTATAGAAGACCTTCAAGAAACTTCAGGATGACACCTGCCTCCTGGGTTTGAATAAGCAAGTCACCACTGCAGAACAAGACCATGAAACCTGAGCTGTGTTTTAAATATATTGTGCTATGATGAGAAGAATAATAACTAAACCACTTGTACTGAGCAAGGGAGTTAAAATGTTACTCTGCATTGAGTTTGCTGCCATTGTTAATTCTATTTAATTCTAAGTAAACAAGAGTTCTGAACAAGAGTTTTGAACCAGCACAAGCTGGAAGACCTGTTTGGAGGGCATTGCAATATTCGAGGCGAGAGATAACCATGACCTGTATGACAAGCTGAGTGGCATACTGAGTAAGGTAGGGCCTGATATTTCTTATGTTGTATTAGGGCTGGACAATTATTTCCATTTTAACCGTATTAGGCTACTGATAAATGCTTTGGTAATAAATACAGAAACTACAATGTGCTATTTTATTTTCGTTCACAGTCACATTTTAATTGAATTGTGCTTAACAAACGCATATACTGAAAGCGATGCCATTTCATTTGTGTATCTCTCTCTACAGAGATTTGTGATGCGACTGGCTGGCCTGCATTATCATCCAGGCAGAGCGCCTCTTCAACCCCTGTTCTTGGTAGGACACAGCCATGGACAGCTGCGAAAGGGAGAGTTAGCAACAAACCTCCACAACAACCGAAGCAGAATAGATTTTCACCACTATTGCATGACCCTGGATCTCCGTCTGATGACCTGGATAACATCCCGTCCTCACACAGAAGGATAAGGACTGAGAGTAAATCAGAAAGTAAAAGGCTACAGGGAAAGCTAACGACTGGGCCTCAAACTCTGATTGTGGATGACGCTGCTGTAAATGATGTAAGAAGCATGAGCAGTAAGAACACCAAAATACTCTGCTTTCCGAAGGATATGGTGTCTGACTTGGCAGAAAGAATCCTGCATATCGTGAACATCATAGCTGAACATCCTACTGTGAAAAACATCATACTGCACATCGGGACCAATGATGTTGTGAAGCAACAGTCTGAAGTGTTGAAAGAGGACTTTAATAATCTGTTGGTCAGCTCTTTGAATGCTGAGGTTTTTATCAGTGGCCCTATACCGCCAATCCAAAGAGGAGCTGAGAGATTCAGCAGACTGATGGCATTGAACATGTGGCTCTCAACGGCATGTACTGTCCATTCAGTGCATTTCATCGAAAACTTTTACTTTCTGTGGGACCGCAAACATATTTTTAAGGCAGATGGACTTCGCCTTAACAAGTCAGGAGTAAAATTGTTTAGCTCCAACCTGTTTTACTTTCTGCGTCACTCATCAGTTCCCTCTGCCAAGGACAAGAGACAAGAGGAATCTAAACAAGAAGAAGACATAACACAACACACCAGAAACCTTGAAGGAGAGCCTCCTCAGCCCCCGCCGGAAGAGATCTCTGATCACGGGAGACATCTGAGCCAAGAGGAAGAGCCTCCACCTCCCTCACTGAAAACCAACAGTGAGGATTCACCATCTTTACCCCACCAATCCCCATCCAGGTCACCCTTATCTCCAGACACCCTTTCTCCCCTATCCCCCCTGTTGGACTTCACTGATCACATGGAAGACCTGGTTAGAGCTGGGACCAAATTTACTCCCCGCACCTTCCCTCGCTCCACTCCCATTTTCTCTACCATAAACCCCCCTCACCATCCACCTCCACCACTGGTTCTAAGTCCTCCAGGTTTGACACATCTGTCAAAAGTACAGCGCCCAACCCGTCCTCCCGCTCCACAATGGCAAAAAAGCCCAGTAAGCTCTGTCTGATCCCGGCTACAAGAAAAATAGCACTCACGACTCTTCCCAGGACAACCAGTGTGCTGGTAGTCTTCTCCATCCCTGTCTTGATAGGTAACAGAAAAAGCACGGTGAATGTGTTAAGAAACAGGAAGCACTCAACATATCCTGCAAGTTTAGTATTAATTCCTCGTCAGCCGCAGCATGACGAAAAAAGTGGGCCAGAAAATGTTTTTAACACACTAAAATTAGCTTTGTTAAGCGTTAGGTCTTTGGCAGGAAAAACATTTTTAATCAATGATTCTATAATCACTCACAATCTTAATTTCATGTTTTTAACTGAAACTTGGTTGGACCAAGATAACAGTGCACCTGTCCTTATCGAGTCTACCCCTCCCAACTTCGGTTTTATGAGTGAAGCTAGAGTGCATAAGAGAGGAGGTGGAGTTGCCATTTTGTTAAATCACTCCCTCCAATGCAAAAGGATGTCTTATGGGAATTTTGCTTCTTTTTTGAATATGTGACTCTTCAGCTGAATTCGTCTTCTCGAGCTATTTTTCTAAATATCTACAGGCCCCCTAAATACTGTGCAAACTTTTTTGATGACTTTGGTGAACTGCTGTCTATAATCTGTATTGACTGTCTTTATTGTTGGTGATTTTAACATCCATGTTGACAACCCCCAGGACAGAAGGACTAAAGAACTGTGTTGTGTTCTTGATAATTATGGACTGACTCAACATGTGACGAGGCCCACGCACGTGTCTGTAGCCTCTGAACTTCTATCAGGGCCTGCAATGAATTTGCTTCCTTCTTCACAGACAAAATTCAAACAATTAGACAAGCAATCAGTGCCTCCATGTCAGTAACAGGATATGTCTTGTCCCTGTGTCCACTTAACCATAAAAACCTGGAGGACATAATACAACATCTGAAATTCTCCTCATGCTGCCTTGAAATTCTGACAAACAGGTTTTTTCAAAAATCTCCCATTTTTAAGTAAAATCACAGCTTAGTGCTTTCTTGGCACTAAATAACAGTTTTGATGTCTTCCAGTCAGGTTTTCGACCACACCACAGCACTGAGACAGCTCTTGTTAAGGTCTTCAATGACATTTAAACACAGACAGTGGCAGAATTTCAGTCTTAGTATTATTGGATCTCAGTGCTGCATTCGACACGGTCGACCACAACATATTACTAGACAGACTTGAAAACTGGGTTGGACTTTCTGGCACAGTATTAAAATGGTTTGAATCCTACTTAAAGGACAGGGACTGCTTTGTGTCTATAGGTAATTACACATCTGAGCTGACAAAAATGACATGTGGAGTTCCCCAAGGCTCCATTCTGGGACCTCTTTTGTTTAACATTTACATGCTTCCACTGGCTCAGATTATGAAAAACAACAAAATATGTTACCAAAATTATGCAGATGACACACAGATTTACACAACCATTTCACCAGGGGACTATATATCCCATACAGGCGCTGAGTAACTGTATTGAGCAGGTCAACAATTGGATGTGCCAGAATTTTCTTCAATTAAACAAGGATAAAACTGAAGTTATTGTTTTTGGAGCCAGGGAGGAACGATTGAAAGTCAGTGCTCGACTTCAATCTGTAATGTTAAGAACCACAAATCAAGCCAGAAATCTTGGTGTGGTCATGGACTCAGACCTGAATTTGAGGAGCCACATTAAGACAATTACAAAGTCAGCCTACTATCACCTGAAGAATATATCAAGGATTAAAGAACTTATGTCTCAACAGGACCTGGAAGAGCTTATCCATCCATTTATCTTCAGTCGACTCGACTACTGTAACAGTGTCCTTACAGGCTCCCTAAGAAATCCATCAGACAGCTGCAGCTGATTCAGAACGCTGCTGCTCGAGTCCTCACTAAGACCAAAAAGGTGGATCACATCACTCCAGTTCTGAGGTCTTTACATTGGCTTCCTGTATGTCAAAGAATTGATTTCAAAATCCTGCTGTTAGTTTATAAAGCACTAAATGGTTTAGACCAAAATACATTTCTGATCTTCTGCTTCGTTATGAAACATCCAGACCTCTCAGGTCGTCTGGGGCAGGTCTGCTTTTTGTCCCCTGTCTGTTTTTCGGCTCAGCTCCCTCTTCACCACAACGGCCGGTACAATGCCTACACTACGGCTGATGGTGCGCACAACGGCCTGTCCATCTCACGTGCCATTGTCACTCGTGAACAACATCCAGAGAAAATTAAACTATTACTTAACAGCTTAACTATGATGCACTTGTAGCTACATAACTTAACTGAGAAAAGTTTTTAATTTTTTTGTATTTTGTCAATATGAACAACATATTCATGTTCATATTCATATCATGCTTGCAACACTCAACAAAAGTTGGAACAGAGGCATGTTTACCATTGTGTTATCTTTCCTTTAATTGGCACTTTATAATCATTTGGGAAGTGAAGATACTGATTTTCACTGTTTTGTAATTGGAATTGTTTTTCCTAACCAACCCATAAAGCATTTTTATATGGACAATAGCATCAGAAAACATTTGGCCATTTATTGTATCTTCCAGCTGAATCATGTCAGTATTCCAGACCTGAGAAAAACAACATACACATTCACAGTAACACTCTGCTTTTATTGGAACAACAGCCAGAATTCAAAACAACACATGACAGAAGGTACAAGTCAACGGCATTTCACCATTTAATGATCAGAGCTTCCGTCTTTAAAGGGACTGGAAAAGGAAGACGTTTACAATGGAAATCTGTTCAATCACTTCGTGCAAAGTTAAGTCATTAATTTATTACAAGAACCTAAAAGATTTCTGTAACAGTGATCCTGTACACACTCAGCTATGGGAATGTTTCTCTAACATCACGAGACTCTCCCTCCTACAGAGAACACAGAGACAGTGAGGAACCAGACCTGTACCAGACTGCAAACCCAGGATAAAGAGGTTCAGTGAATGTGGTGTTGAAGGTGTGGAGGTGGATCAGTGTGGAGGAGACTCTGTAGAAGGACAGAGTGCCAGCAGGACAGTCCACATACACTGCTACTCTGTTAGAGGAGGAGGAGGAGGAGGAGGAGATGGATGTTCTTGTGTTATTGTGCCAGACAGAGTAACGACCATCAGAGCACGTCAGACTCCAGGACTGATCATTCCCTCCAAACCTGCAGTCATCACTGTCTCCTCTCCTTCTGATTCCTCTGTAACTCACTGATATATCAACTCTTCCTTTCCACTCAACCTCCCAATAACAGCGACCAGTCAAACCATTTCTACACAGCAGTTGTTCCCAGTAGTCAAACCTGTCTGGATGATCAGGATATGGCTGATCCTCCTCTTTCACATATGTCACCTTCCTATTGTTGTCAGACAGTTTGATCTTTCTGTGTACACTGTTTGTGTCGAGGGCGAGTTCACAGGAATCTGATGGAGAGAACGAGACACAATACATCTGCAGTTATTAATCTATAAATGTGTATTTTTGTGTATGTTAAAGATACTACATGTAACATTTTAGAACATCATCGTATATTGTGTTATGCTATATCATGAAACACAATATATACACAACTTTTGATTGTGTAATCAGAATTCTTTTTAATCTTTAAAGAAATGCAATCTGTCGTTTTAAATTTTTAATGGTGTCAATTTATGCATGTTAATCTTAAAAAAAACCACTCAGAATCTTGTGCCAGCCAGAATGTAAATCTGTTTTTTTTTTTTTTGAAGAGAATAGACTCTTTCTGCACCTATTTTTGACTGACTCCAGTATATTTTTGGACTTAAAATTACTGTCTATTTTGGCAGGATTTTTAAGGTTGTGAAGATGGATTTAAGGGTTTTAGCTGGCCTAGTCTGAACTTTTTCTTTATCACTATCATCATGACATCAGAGATTTGAATGAGTGATGTCACAGTCTGAAGATGGTTGAATTTATGCTGCTATTATACTGTTATTATGAATCAAATGAAAAACACTCTTACATTTCCTCAGACCTGGTCTCAACCATTGGACTCCACCAGGCTCCAACCTAAAAGAAGGAGGGGGGTCAAACCAGCACATCCTCTTTCAGCATCAAACATGGACACTACATTCCTGTGTATGTATTTTTTTCTACGGCTCATTATTTTCAGTTCTCATTCATTCTAATGTCATTATACTACTTACCTGTCTAACAGGTATGAATCAGACTATACACAGTTATTTTAAAAAAAAAGCTTCTCGGCACGGCTTTCTGCTGTTCTTCCTTGGGGCAGGGTACAGCTTTCCCCGGGACATGCGGTCTGGGGTCCTTGGGGGGTCACGGCGTGCCCTGGCTTCTGGGGGGTGGGTTGATCCGGTTGTGGTTTGGAGGGCTGCGGTGGGATTGTAGGGCGACTGTCGATGCATCTTGATGCCTTGTGCTTTTTCCCTGGGCAGGGTCTCTGAATGGCTGTTGGGCATTTAGTTTGTACATTGGAGTCCGGGGGAGGCATTTCCTCGTTGGCTTGGAGGGACCTGTTTGCGTCCCTGTTTTGCTTCGTTGGCCTCGGATCCATGCTTCCCCATTTCTCTGTCCGCCAGTTGTTGGACCCCTCTGGATACTGAGGTATATAGTTAGTTTTCGGGATGTGCAGTGTGGGTGCGGTGCAGGGCTGTGCTCCGGTTTGTTCTGGGCTTGTGCCTGGAGTTCTCGGCCCTTGACGGGTGGGTGAGTTGGTGGTGGCATGCAGCTGAGCTGGTTGATTTTGCCTCGTTGCTGGTTTGGCTGGTGTTGCACGGCGGCCGGGGGGCGTGCTGGGCAATGCTCGCGCAGTGTGCGCGTTGGGCTCGTCACTTGTGCATTGGTGTTGATGATTGCGTGGCATTTTGGTTGTTCGCTGCGTGGCGGTCATCTGGGAGTCTTTGTTTTTTTGATTGATTTATTCTTTTTCTTTCTCCCACCCCTATTGGCTACTGGGGTTCTTGCCTGCCTGTTGCTGGGGTAGGTGTGGCACAGTCGTGGCATCCCACTCTCACTAACAACTACATTCTTTAACAGGCTTATGCGCACACACATGTACACACACACATACAGACACATTCACTCACACTCACACAGACACACACAGTCTCACACATAGACACAAACAAATTTAGGTTGTCCCTGGTAGAATTATTCCTGATGCTTTTCTTTTAGTTACTTATTTAAATTAATTATTATTCCAGCTCTCGTGGCTGTGCTGTGTTGCTTATTTAGTGTGCTGGACTGTTTCTTGTTTTCATTTTTCTTTTAGTTGTCATACTATGTCAGCTGTTTATTGCTGCTGTTTGGCTGGTTGTCTTTTACTATTATTATTATTTTTATTGTTTGTTTTTGTTTGTTTGTTGTTGTTTTTCTCCTCCCCAAGCCCCCCTCTCTGTTCTATTGCAGGTTTCGTTGCTTTCTGCAATTGGTGTTTCCCACAGCTTTTCCCTGTTGTCCCCACCTTCCATCCCCCTTCTCTTACAAGTCTTGTGCCTTTCTCTGTGCTGTCTGTTTGTGCCCCCCCCCCCCCATCCCCGTGTCTGCCCCCCTGTCCGGCCCGGTGACAAATCTATACATAATTAAATAAATAATAAAACAGACAAAGGAGTATATTAAAACTCTCTTGTTAAAGTAAAATCTGGCACAATATGGTATCCAGGTCATCATACTCTATACCAGGCTGCTGGGCAAGACAGGTTAAAAAAAAAAAAATAATAATAGTATAAAATTTATGAAGCAGAATGTTAGAGATTTTTCATGGCTCAGCTGCAATGAGGTTGTAAAAATCCGGGAAAATAAACAGTGAAGCATATAGTTAGTGATTGCTGCTCGTTTGTCTAGTGTTGTCTTGGTTCTGGTCAGATAACTCCTAGAAATGAACTTTAGGTACATTTCTTCATTTACTGTTGTAAAACTCCTTTTGTGAAGTTGTAAACTTAAAGCTTGGGTGGGCAATGTTGGACAACTAGCAAGGGACAGCTAGATTTTGAAAGTTTTGAACTGAAAAAAATCATCCTCCCTTCAGGCATCTTTCCAAAGGTATTTTACCACCTAGACCCCATTTTTTCATGTTTTGTGTCTAAATGACTAATGGGGACAATATCCTTTTAAAATCCAGTACTGAGCGAGTGTGCTGCAGCTTTCCGTTAATAGCGCACCACCAATCCATATGTCCACTGAAAGCGCTTGTTTTTGCCACAGATCATATTGTTTTGCACCCCAACAGGTTTGTGGCATCCAACAGCAATACTGATCCAATTTTTTTTTAAATATGGCTAGGATTGGCCATTGCCATTTTTATTTTTGATAGATCTGTTCTCAATTCATATGAACATTTGACCAGACTAGAAGGTCCACCGTTATGTGAAAATGATTGATGGCCTGTTTTCATTTGTCTTTCCACAATAAATAAAGAACATTGTGCCACTTTGTTTCATGAACTGTTGGATCAGACAGTCAGCCTTTGTTAGCTTGGTGTGTCAGTGAACATGACCCAGGCTAACAGTGTCACAAAGTAAATGTTCGCAGCTCTTCCTCCTCTATCATATTGACTGTGACTGCTGCAGGCCTCTTCATACCTGAGTGTGTCCAGTCTCCAGTGTGGATCCTCCAGTCCAGCACACAGCAGCTTCATTTCTGAGTCTCCTGGATGATTGTAGCTCAGGTCCAGGTCTCTCAGGTGGGAGGGGTTGGAGCTCAGAGCTGAGGCCAGAGAAGCACAGCCTTCCTCTGTGATCAGACAGCCTGACAGCCTGCAAACATACAAAACAACACACATAGCAGATCATCTGAGGGTGCGGTAGCAGTTTTGATTCCAGGGGAGCAATATTCAGTGTGAACATAAACTGATTAAGAGTTTTAACACTTAAATCCCTAAAAAATACAAATAATTATAATCCTCATATAAGACATATAGATGATCATTTATTCACTCACTCATTGTCAACCCCTTACCCTGGGTTACAGGGCCGCAGAGGGCTGGAGCCTCTCCCAGCTGACATTTAGTGAAAGGCGCATATAGATTATAGTTTATTTAAATATCTCAAGTCATTCAAGACAAAAAAAATAACTTGATCTTACCTGAGTCTTTCCAGTTTACAATGTGGACTCTCCAGTCCAGAAGCAAACAGCTTCACTCCTGAGGCCTGGAGGTTGTTGTTACTTAGGTCCAGCTCTTTCAGATTGGAGACTGGGAGCTGAGAACTGAAGACAGAGCTTCACAGCTTCTCTCTGAGAGGTTACAGCCACTCAATCTGAATGGAGAATTTACAGTTAAAACTCAATTTGTAATAGTTGTGTATCTAAAATATTTTCAGTATATGCAAGTATCTATGTGCATACAGAGCTTTCTTGGAGGCTTTGACCACTGGCAGCAGCCTCAGAAGAGCCTCCTCTGAAGCAGAGAATTTCTTCAGGTCAAACACGTCCAGATCTTTTTCTGATGACAGTAAGATGAAGACCAGAGCTGACCACTGAGCAGGAGAGAGTTTATCTGTGGAGAGACTTCCTGAACTCAGGGACTGTTGGATCTGCTCCACTAGAGAACGGTCATTCAGTTCATTCAGACAGTGGAACAGATTGATGCTTCTTTCTGGACAGGAGTTCTCCTCAATTCTCTCCTTCATATACTGGCCTGTATCCCAATTGGTCTGTGAGCATCTTTCTGTCTGTGTCAGCAGTCCCTTTAAGAAATCCTGATTGGTCCGCAGTGAAAGTCCCAGGAGGAAGCGAAGGAACAAGTCCAGGTGTCCATTTGGACTCTGCAAGGCCTGGTCCACAGCACTCTGGTATAACTGTTTCACAGCAGTTTCATCACTTCTTGTTTCAGACTTCTGTGAGGTTGGTTGTTCTTCTGCCAGTAGATTGACACCAGAGTTGATGAAGGTCAGATGGACATGAAGAGCAGCCAGAAACTCCTGAACACTCAGATGGACGAAGCAGAACACCTTGTCCTGGTACAGCCCTCTCTCCTCTTTAAAGATCTGTGTGAACACTCCTGAGTACACTGAGGCTGCTCTGATATCGATGCCACACTCTGTCAGGTCTGATTCATAGAAGATCAGGTTGCCTTTCTGCAGCTGCTCAAAAGCCAGTTTTCCCAGAGACTCAATCATCTTCCTGCTCTCTGGACTCCAGGTTGGATCCGTCTCAGCTCCTCCATTATACTTTACATTATTCACTTTGGACTGAACCACCAGGAAGTGGATGTACATCTCAGTCAGGGTCTTGGGCAGCTCTCCTCCCTCTCTGGTCTTCAACACCTCCTCCAGAACTGTAGCAGTGATCCAGCAGAAGACTGGGATGTGGCACATGATGTGGAGGCTTCGTGATGTCTTGATGTGGGAGATGATCTGCGGCCTGCTCTTATCTCTGAATCTCTTCCTGAAGTACTCCTCCTTCTGTGGTTCATTGAACCCTCTGATCTCTGTCACCATGTCAACACACCCAGGAGGGATCTGATTGGCTGCTGCAGGTCGTGTGGTTATCCAGAGGCGAGCAGAGCGAAGCAGGTTCCCCCTGATGAGGTTTGTCAGCAGCACATCCACTGAGGTGGACTTTGTAACATCAGTCAGGACCTCATTGTTGTGGAAGTCCAGAGGAAGTCGACACTCATCCAGACCGTCAAAGATGAACACAACCTGGAACTCTTCAAACCTGCAGATTCCTGCTTCTTTGCTTTCAGGAAAGAAGTGATGAACAAGTTCCACCAAGCTGTACTTTTTCTCTTTCAGCACATTCAGCTCTCTGAAAGTGAATGGAAATATGAACTGTATGTCCTGGTTGGCTTCGTCTTCAGCCCAGTCCAGAGTGAACTTCTGTGTTAAGACTGTTTTCCCAATGCCAGCCACTCCCTTTGTCATCACTGTTCTGATTGGTTCATCTCTTCCAGGTGAGTTTAAAGATGTCTTTTGTCTGATTGTTGTTTCTGGTCTGTCTGGTTTCCTGGATGTTTCAATCTGTCTGACCTCATGTTCATCATTGACCTTTGCAGTCCCTCCCTCTGTGATGTAGAGCTTTGTGTAGATCTGGTTCAGAGGAGTCTGGTTTCCTGCTTTAGCAATCCCCTCAAACACACACTGGAACTTCTTCTTCAGGTTGGATTTGAGTTTAGGCTGACACACTTGAGCAGGAGGTCCTGAATGAATACAAAATAAATCAGTAAGGTATTTATAACATACATTATGACAATTTACTCCCCTAAAGAATGCATATTTAAACATATTTCCTCAATCTCTAGAACCATCAGTAAATGTCCCGTTTATCCAGCAGGTTAAATCTGTTCAAATCCTCTTACTGCTCTGCAGACGCTCAGCCAGCTCCTCCTGCTTCATTCTCCTCAGGAAGTGCAGTGTGATCTTCAGAAATGCTTCTCTGCTGCTCCTCCTCTGCTCTTCTTCCTCACCATCCAACACCTCCTCATCCTCCTTCTTACTCTCTGAGCATTCTGGGTCATCTGAACTCAGAACCTTCTTGATTTTCTTTAGTTCATTCTTTACAAAAATGACAATGTTCTCCTCCAGCAGCTGGAACAGAAAATTATATGAAGGACACAATTAACTTAAAATCATGGACCAAACATCAGAACCATGTTGGACAGACTGACAATCCACTGGTCTAAAAAGTGCAGCATGGAAGTTATTGTGAACAGAATATATGGAAAGGTTGTTGTACATGTACAGACCATAAATATGTAGTCCATGTGTGTTTGATGCTGCTGGGCAGACTGACCACTGGGAACCTCTGAGCTCTCCTGGTCAAATCTGTTGAGGAATTATGAAGAATTAGCTCAAATTATGTCTGTCCTCACAGAGACAAACACAAGGTAAATTATATTTGGTTTTCAGGTTAAGTCTCTTCAACACCAACACACAGCTCACACAAGCTCACTGGATGCTATCTTTCCAGTACAAGGATTAGTTAGTGCTTCGCAGTAAACCTGTAGCAGGTAAAGTGAGAACCACTTCAGGAAACCTAAGAGAAAATTATAGAATACTGTTTCAAACCAAAGCTGAGGGTGATTTGACAACAAAAAGCATGAAAAAATTAAAGCTAGAATGTTCTTCTCTGGGATATATGTAATCAAACAGGTACAGCTGTTATTCATGAAGTTGATGTGGTTTTTAATTTGATACTTTTGCGTTGATACGTGTGCATTTCTTCTGTTCTTTGTTTAACCAATCTACCAACAGGAAAGTGGACAACAATTAGCTTGTTTTACACGCAACAAATTTTAGACGTTTGGTAGAGGTAAAGACTACCTTCTCTTTAGCTTCTGCAGCATGTAGTTAGCCTGATGTGACGATCCATGATGCAGCTGTCAGGTCTTTTCTACCTTTTTGAATACTAACTTTTTATGTGGACATTTTGCTCTGGTGGTGTGGTTGTATTCCCTTCAGACAGTCTGACAGATGCAGAACCTTTTTGGGACTGTACTGGATGAGAGAACATGCGCACTGCCCTCTTTCGGAGGTGGAAAATGGAAACTGCAAACACTTGTGATCAGACATAAATCTCACCACTAATCCACACAAATTAACTTCAGCAACACGGATAAAGTGCAGCTCACTTAGTGGTTTTCAGTCTTATTATTCAGCCTTTTTTCATTCCCAGGGCATCTAATAGCATTTTGAATAAGGAGGTGGTTGTGGTGGATGTGGGAGCCATAAACCGGACTTTCACCCAGGGGACCCAGAAGTTTGTTTCCCATGTGAAACAAAATGTCAACATTTATTTTATTTTAAGTAACAATAAAGTAAGTAATATAATTATTATAACCCACTAGTTTTATTCTTTGAGTCTAGGTTTAAGTCTAACCGGACATTGCATATGTATTATTTCTAACTTGACCGCAGAGCAACACCACCAAGGGGTGTTGACCAAGTGTCCATATGTGACGAGATGGGAGTATGAACGAGTTGTTTATACTCATGTAGTCATCAGATAACAGAATGTGTGGGAAGAAAGTGTTAAACTGGAGTCAACAGCTGAAGACAGGGTATACTGGGCATCTTTTGGATGTGAAAATATAAATATATGTGAAAAAGAAAGCTGGTGAAAATAAACAGGTTTAATAAAACATGAATTAGTAATATTTTGATGTTATTAACAGTTCACCGTTTTGCAGCAAAGGATTGTCCTTTAAAATTAATGATGCGATCAGTTGACCAGTCGCTCTTGAAGGACACACAGCTGGGCTCAGGTCCAGGTCCAGGTCCAGCAGAGTCTGGTCCCTGCTGCTGCTCTGGGCTTCAACACAACACACACAGAGCTTTGAGAGTGAATAATGATGGTGGAGTGATTTGAGTCCTGGACAGTTAGAGATCCTCATCTCACCTCTGAGCTTTGGTCTGGCTGTCATGTTCCCCACACAGAGTGCTTTTAGAGGGAGGGACTCCCTCCTCTCTGTCCTCACACTGACTCATGCTGCTCAACTCACATCCACTTTCACTGGAGAGGAAACACAAATCATTCATCTGCACATCAACTCAAATCCTCCTTTCCATCATTCCTCCTGGAAAAAGATCAGCTGCTCCTCCACTGATTGGCTGCTAGTTTCTGTTTCATATCAGTGGCAGCTGAATGCAGTCAGACAGCAGCGTGAGGCAGAGGAAGCTGCCATCAGCTGCTGGACTTCTACTATCAGTCCACTAGATGGAGGCATGAAGCTGCAGCCCAGCACACACACCTGCATGGAGGAGCGGTGATAACAGGTGTTGTGCCGAATTCTGCCTGCCTGCCGAGAATTGCATGCACCTCGCGAGTGAAAACGGTCATTTATGCTGAGAAAAGAGGTGGATGCAAATCTCTGCAGGTAGCCTACAAAATTTGATCTGCCGAATTATGCATCCACCTCTTTAGGTCCTTTTACGGAGATACCGGAAGAGGTGGGGAGATTCAGTGTGTGTTAGGTTACGACGTGTTGGAATAAAGTCAAGCTAAGACAACGTACCGCCTCCTCATCTGTATTAAGGATATACAAAGATAGCAACAGGTTTACGTGACAGACACTTTGCTGATCAAACGGCGTTATCACCACATATATTTACTGAATGTCAAGGAATGGTACTTCTACTAAGTGTATTAAAATATTAAAGACTCTAAACGTTCATAAAATATTTACTTAGAATCATTTATCACCATTGATGAAGGCCACAAAGAATATTATAGCGTTTAAAAGCAGCATTTGGAGGTGCACGCAATTCTCGGCATGTCGACAAAACTCTGCTGAACACCGGCCGAGCGCTTAGAGTCTCAGACAGCGGCTCGTCTCCGCCTCCTGCACAGGCTGCTTCAGGCAGGAAAAGATGCCTTCAGTCATTAGTAAGTGGAGCTACACCAACAACAACTCCGAGGATAAACTAACTGTAGTTCTGCTCTTATTCCACTGTTTAAACTGCCAAATATATCAACATGGCGGGTACAAGTGCCTTGCGTTATTTATATTTATTAACCAGTGTTCTGAGTTAATTTAACATAATATTTTTACAGCAACAAGCTAATAACAGTTAGCCACAAGATGCGCAAAGATTCATTCAAGTGTAAAGCAGTGAAACATTCGTTTACATTACGTTTCCAGGGATCAAACAAGCTGCGCCACGACGACCGAAAGTAACCGAAACCGAAAGTAAAGTTTAAACAGGACACAGGCTGTGTGTGCTGGTGTTATTGCATAATACATTTTGAAACTCATCTCTTTATTTATTTTTGCAGGTGCACAAGATACAACATTACTATGAATAACAGGTTTTGTTTCTTGACAGGTACAAAACAAATTACTTCATGTTGGATAAGCTTCAGATGAAAAGTCATAACTAGGTGATGTTCTAAGAAACAAACCAAGGTGATGCACAATAAAACATTTTATTTATTTAATCTCTGTGGTGTTGTTGTAGGTGATGGATACCTCCTGGTTTGTTAGTGCTCCTGTGTTTCCCCACTGGTATACTGTTAATGTTTGCACGTGTAAATCTTATGCACAAATTTTTGCATTCTCTGCACAAAGAGCTTATTCTTTATTAGTAAAAAACATTGAATTACTTTAATGTGCTAGATAGTAGCAGGCTGATTATTATTATTATTTCCTACAGTGTGTTGGTCCATCGTGACACTGCTGCAGGAGAGGAGGAGAAGTGACTGCTTCCACTCACACCATCAATAATCCAATCATAGGAAAGATGCCCAAATTCATTTGAAATACATTGTTCTTCCAAATTAGTACCCATAATGCAGCTCTTTTAGTTTTCTATCACAGCTCATGTTTAAAATTAGTCTGTTTTGTTTTAAACCCTCTGAACCTGGAAAAGCTCAAAAATCCAGCATCGTAACTGCTGCTTAAAATCGCACTGCAAGAGAAGCACTTAGGGGACTTAATCTGTTAATAATCTGGATCCATTTGGTTCCAAGGTGGAAGGAATGTATCGGAGCTTCCCACTTTGGTAACACATACATGTTTTGGTGTTGGTGCTGTGAACAACATGCAGGAAGATGACAACAACGATGCACCAGGTGCACATTTTAGACAGAGAAGATGGATGGTTTGAAAGAGGTGTCAAGGAAGGAATCTACACCAGGGTTGAGAAGCCGTCGCTTAACAGAGTCAGCCACCACTTATCCCCCACTTACAACGCTGTCCTATCATCACTTCCCAGGAAACTTAACAAACGTTACCTCTTGGCCTCAGGTGAGGGTGACTGGTTTCTATCAGATCAATGTAGTGAAGCAAAAGGTACAATATTCCTTTCTGAAATGCAGTGGAGCAGAGCACAAAGTATACATGAAATAGAAACGCTCAAGCAAAGAACAGAACCTCCAATGTGTGCAGAAACTGCATACACTGAGTACCTCCTCACTTCCCCTAATGCTTGAGTTCAGTAATGAAGCAGCTGGTCTTAAATAATTTACAGTAATTGTCCTGACTGTACTGATATGAGTCTTCTTGGTAGAACATTTTGGCCCTATTTCTAATAGGGTCAACGTCTGCATATATAATACACATAGAAATCTATACTTTAAATGTGTTTATTCTCTACAGCATAAGAAACATTTAAACACAAATACTGCAGGAATACCTTTTTTTATGACTGGTTTAGATGATGTTTTCCCTGACGTCCACTGGATGGCAGCAATCTCTCTACATTCAGAAACAGGGAAATCCAACTTTTGTACTTTTTAATGAACATTTCTGCTAATGTTTGTGTTGTTTATTAGTTTTGAGTGTGAGGAACAGTTCCAAAAGACTAATAACAGACACTACTAAGCCATTTCCAAATGCAGAAAATATTTATTTATTTGGGGGTTGATTCATAGTTTTGTCTTTTTGATTGTTAAATCAAATGTACTATTATAATCTGTCTCCACAAAATAATTTTACTTGTGGTTGTATTTATTAAAATGGATACATTTACACATGTTGCTATGGCATTTTTTTCTTCCATTGTTATTTCCTGACGAAGAGATATGAGGCTTTGGTCACTTTTAATTTGAAAATCAGCAAAGAAGTGGGACCGGAAGCAAGTGTACTGTGGATAACATGCTAACTTTTTACCGTTACCATATATCCCTACTGGGAGTTCAGCAGCAGAGCCTGCATGTGAGGATCAACGTGTTTAAGTGGACTCTGTTTAAACTTTCGGGATGTTTCACCTCAGACTCATCTCCTGTTAGCCAAGAATGCTAAAGGAAGTTAGCTTGTCAGCAGGAAGTAGCCGGAGCCGGAGCTCGGCCTCACAGTGTGTATTTTATCAGAGTGAGCTGCGTGTCTGTAACGGAGTGTGTCTGGAGGAAAAGCTGCTGTAAACATGTCTAAAGTCCAAACGCTGAGAGCTTTTGTCCAGCAGCGACTAAGTGCGGCTGCTGAAGAGATATTTGAGCTGTTTGAAAGAACGATAGCAGAGTACGAGGAGGAACTTTGTGGACAACGCAAACTACTGGACGCTGTTTTCAAGCCTGAAGTCCGGTTACACAGAGCAGGTTTGTGCACTTTACTGCTTATTCTCACTGTAAACTGCCTTTACTGCAGTAAAAGTACTAATACCACTCTGTGAAAATACTCCACTGCGAGTAAAAGTCCTGCATTCAAACCTTCCTTCAGTAAAAGTATGTGAGTATTATCAGCAACATGTACTTACAGTATGACAGTAAAAGTACTCACAGTGCAGTAAAATGTTCCTGTCAGAGTTTCTCTGTTATATCTGATGTTTCTGGATTAATATTCCTGCTGCATTAATGCTGCATTTTACTGCTGCAGATGTTTAAGGTCATTTTAACTCCTTTGTATCCTGCTGGGAAGTTTAATCTGCAGAAATGCATCACTGTTTATGAAATGTGAGAACCACGTATCTCTAAACAGTCAGTGAAACAGCCTGTTTTCATCTTTGTGAAGATTCATTTTCCAGCTGATCCAAATGGGGGTTTGAATGTATTTTAGACATTGTGTAAGATGTGGTTTTGGTTTAATTTTGCACCCTTACCGTTTTAAAGTGAAATTCACTGCTATCGTAAATAAGGACAGCTGTACATTTGTTAGGAAAACATTACGATAAAAACAATTTGCAAAATGTGCAGAAAACCCCCAAGAGCATTGTGTAAAGAGAGAGAGAGATAATGTGCCTCTAAAGTTGAAAAATGTAAGTCCGATTTTTGAAATTCTTCAAACCTCTTGTGGAAACATACCATTAGTCATGTGGATGAATTCTTTTGGTGTTTGAAATGGGTTTACCAAAGTCTTGGGGTCACAAAAGTAGTGATATATATGAATAAAATTGTAGATAATGCATAATAATTGTCTAAAGTGACATTTTGAACAATCGTTTTTTGAGTGTTGTCTGTGACTCTACTTTGACCTAATGTTAGAGGGACTGAAATAAAACAGGACCGTATAATCACTTCCTACTACATATCAGGTTTTATGGGGATGTGCAAATACAAAACAAGCATTATTTTAGGTCTTTCTTTCAAGTAAAATGTTTACTATGTGTATAAAAGCCACACAGAAATAAAACACACTATTGACAATATTTACATAATGTACAAATTGTCATGTTTTAACTTTTAAACAATATTTATATATAAAGACTAAATATGTATTAAAAAACACAGGAAAGTCCCACTATTTACATAATTTGCATGTTATGAGCATAGCCCTGTGTCCAAGCTGGTTAAAACCTGGAGATGGAGAGCGATGGCTGGGTCTT
Source organism: Micropterus salmoides (assembly GCF_014851395.1). Classification (NCBI taxonomy): domain Eukaryota; kingdom Metazoa; phylum Chordata; class Actinopteri; order Centrarchiformes; family Centrarchidae; genus Micropterus; species Micropterus salmoides. The sequence continues at coordinate 3,654,665 of NW_024040040.1, forward strand.
TGTCCGTCTTCGAGCTGGCTCCTGAGTAGATGGGGGTGCAGGTTGCTGTTGGGGTCCTGGTGGTGACCTGGTGGTGACCTGGTGGTGACCTGGTGGCAGGCACAGGTCACGCTGTCTGTGTTTCACTGGGCCCTGGGCAGCTGGGAATCCTCTCAAAAAAACAAATTAGTCTCATTCAGTATGAATATACTGAACATAAATGGATAAAATGATATGAAAGACCATATCTGTACAAGTACTATGATAAAATAGTCAATGGCCAAAACATATTTACTCATCACTACAAGAGATAACGTTATTCAAATTGTGAATGGAGGTGAAGATATATCACATTAGTTATCTAAAGGATATCACATAGAACAGCCTACATGCCTACAACGTTATGATTTATAAGTGTATCCCACTTCTGCACAAGAAAATAACTTCCCTGGAGTCAGTTTGTCAAAGTTCATGACAACTTACTGAAACACAAAGCAGCACAGACGCAGCTTATTTTAGCCAAAATGGTCACAGTTAGCCAAGCACTAAGTGCACCATTGGAAACAAGGTTTTATAAAATAAATGCGCTTACCCCATCGTCAAATGGATCTCTTTTGTGTAATCCTCCTCATCGTAAGAATCAAAACAGTCAGGCCCCGAAACTCGTCTCTCATCCTCATCTCTGCTTTCCAAAACCGCTGCTAGAACTTCTTTCAATGTAGTCATCTCCACCAAAAACTGCAACCTACTGTTATTTTTGTGCATGAATGGTTGTGATTTTGTGAGTACTTGGCATTAATAAATTCTGAAAGACCAATAAATGAACAATAAAAGACCAACGTTGACTGTTTTCCTTGCACAAGAATTTTATAAATAAAAACAACCCACAATTAATATTAGGCCTGTAGTAGTGATACGCTTTATAAGAAATTTTATGAATATAGTTGCAGGTGAGGCAAAAAGTTAATTTCCACCCCTGGTTCCAAATATGTCGGACAAAATGTGCATAATTTATCGACACATTTTAGAAAGTAGTTGTGTCAGTGGTTTAAATGTTAACAGGAAGTTGGAATTTTTAAGATGTGTGTATGTATTTCATTATTCTCCACAGACGTCCAGCTGCTATTGGTGAGTAAAGAAGAGGTTCCCCCTGAGCAGCAGGAGTGGAGCTCCAGTCTGGACCATGAGGACCCACCAGAGCCCCCACACATTAAAGAGGAACAGGAGGAACGCCTGATCAGTCAGTCAGGAGGGGAGCAGCTTCAACGTCTGGAGGAGGCTAATTTCATCAAATTCACATTCACTCCTGTCCCTGTGAAGAGTAAGTTAGATGAAGAGAAACCTCAGTCCTCACAGCTTCATCAAAGACTGAGACAAAAAACTGACCAGATGGAAACAGAAGCTGATGGAGAGGACTGTGGAGGACCAGAACCAGCCAGGAACTCTGATGCAGACGGACATTACAACCGGCTACTCATGACAAGATTTCACTCATCTGAAACTGAAACTGATGACAGTTGTGACTGGGAGGAGACCAGAGAACCTGAGTCAGGTTAAACCCTCTGCAAAACAGTAAAGTACCTGTAAGTGATCAGGAATGTTGTACTGGAAAAACATCAAGCAGCTCCTCTGAATGTGCTACAAGCTTTGGCCATGAGGTACATCTGCAGGAGCACAGTGGAGAGGAGCCACTTAGTTCTGTCTGTGGTAAAGGATCAGTTTTAACCAAACACTTAACAGGTCATACAGGAGAAAAACCTTTCTGCTGCTCAGTTTGTAAAAGAAGTTTCAATAACAGAAGCAGTTTATCCAAACACATGAGAACCCACACAGGGGAGAAACCGTTCAGTTGTTCTGTCTGTGGTAAAGGATTCACACGAAAGTCAGATGTGAGACGACACTCAACTGTCCACACAGGGGAGAAACCCTTCAGCTGTTCGTCTGTGGTAGGAGATTTACACAAAACTCAACTTTGACCTCACACATAAGAATTCATACAGGAGAAAAACCCTTCAGCTGCTCAGTTTGTAAAAAAAGATTCCGTGACAAAAGCTATATGTCCACACACATGAGAATCCACACAGGGGAGAAACCTTTTAGTAGCAGCGTTTTTGATACATTTTTTGAGATCACAGGAACCTCACAAAGGTGAAGAGGTCATTTAGGATCTTAATTGTCATGCTAGTCATTGAACTCAGTTTCCCAGTATCCTCCAAAGGTCACGCAGACGCTTGAACTCGGCCTACAGACCCAACTGCAGCCTCAATTGGTCAAGACCTGTGACTTCAGACACCTTATTGATAAAACCACAGCTCTGTTTCCTCTTTTCACCTTCTTTCCACTCGGTTCTTCTCTCCCTTGGCTCCGCTACCTCTCAGGAGGACACTGCCTGTTTTGACGCCACAGCGGCCTCCCAGCTTGGCCTGCTCAGACCGGACAGCCGCTTAAGATCCTGATGGTCAACATGTTGTTTTAAAATGTGATTTATAAATGAAATGACTTTAGTTACCTCCCAACATCACAGTTTATTTCTATTTGAATGGACTCTCCTGGTCTTTGCTCTCATTATGTGTAAAACACGAACAGTTGATTCTTAAACTGCTCGGACTGTCTTTGAGTTTTATCAGTCAGATCTCAAGTCTTTGTTTCAAACTTTGATTTTACACAGTTGGACAGCTGATGTGTTGTATTTGTTGTATTTAGTTGCTTTTAAATCAGAGGTTTTGGATTTTCCAGCCTTTTTCCGGACAGTAATCAGATGCCATGTGGATGTTGAGAGTTGTTGGCTGCTGTAATCATCCTTCAGCTGGGTGTCTTCTTCAAGTATGTTCATGCAGTTGTTTTGTTTTGACTCAGACTGCTGAGATCATTGTAAAGATTTGTTTCTCTGGCCCGCTCACTAACACATCATTGGTTCAAATGTGTGGCTGCTCTTTAGTAGCTTCATGGTTATTTTCTCAAGGCTTAAACATATATTCTCATTTGTTTTAAGGAAAAACTCAATGACAGGTGTAAATAAGTAAATACAGTGTTTGTTCCTTACTAATTTTCTAATGATTTATGATGTGTAATCCATTGTAAGTTAGAAATAAAAATGTTTTAATAACTGTGTGTCATTTGGAAAACCAAATAGTTATTGATCAGTTAGTAATATAAACATTATATGTAGCAGTAATTGTAAATGACACCGTTAGACTTTGTGATAGTTCTTTATTGTTATTTTTTTTATATTCTTCAAATTTATAAAAAATAAACAGACAGCACAGAGAGAGGTCAACACCTGCAAGAGAACGGGAGGGGAGCAAGGGGCGGAGTAAAACAAAAAACAAACACAAAATAAACAAAAACAAAGAGACAACCAGCCGAACAGCAGTAATAAACAGCTGACATAGGAAGACAATTGAGAGAGAAATGAAAACAAGAAAAAATTAGGCAACATAAATAAACAACTCAGCACTGCTGTGAGAGCTGAAATAATAATTAATATAAATAAATAACTGAATGAAAAACATCAAGAATAATTCTACCAGGGAGAACCTTTGTTTGTTTGTGTGTCGATATGTGAGACTGTATGTGTCTGAGTGTATATGTGTGTATATGTTTGTGTACATAAGCCTGTTACAGAATGTAGTTCATAGTGGGAGTGGGAAGCCACAACGGTACCACACCGTCTCCAGCGACAGGCAGGCAAGACCCCCAGTTGCAAATAGGGGCGGGATGGAGGTCAACTCCCAGATGAACAGCAACGCGAACGCAGAAGACCTGACCAACAAACACCAAATACACTGGCCATCCAAATGCCAATTGACAACGCAATGCCATCGGAAAGCAAAAGGCGGAACCCGCTGAAGAGCGGCACCCGGACCGACCGCGGCACGCACACAACAGAGGCCAGTGCCACCCTGGGACCGGCACCCAACCGCCGCGGAATGGGCAACCAAACCAGCAAAATGCCACGAAATTATCAACAATAGTGCGCAAGTGACGACCCCAACCCGCGCAAACACAATGACACCCACCGCCCGGCAGCTCTCCGTGTATCCCGCGCGCACGGCCGAGCAAATGAGAGAGAGCAAGCGGCAGAACACAAAAAACACCATCAGTAGGTCCCAGCCCGGCAGCAAATGTGGCGCCCAGGCCACGGTGCACCTGCTGATAAAAGTCCGCCGCCACCAGCGCCAGCCCAACATCCCCCACGCACAGCACGCCCTCTGGCTGACATGCAACGCCAGCCGAACCAGCAACGATGCAAAATCAACTTGCTTAGCTGCATGTCACCAGCAATTCACCCACCTGTGAAGGGCAGAGAACCTCAGGCACACGCCCAGAACAAACCCGGAGCATCTGGACAACCAACTACCTCAGTCTCCAGAGGAGTCTGACAACCGGCCTACAGAGAAACAGGGGAACACGGATCTGAGGCCAATGAGGTAAACCAGGGACACAAACTAGTCCCCCCAAGCCAACCAGGAAATGCCCCCCCTGGACTAACACAAACTAACGCCCAGCAGCCGCCCAGAGACCCTGCACAGAAAAAAAACAATGCATGAAGATGCATCGACAATCGCCCACAATCCTATCGCAGCCCTCCGAGCCGCAGCCAGACCGACCCACACCGTGCTGCGCCCAGAGACCCCCACCCCAAGTAGCCAGGGAACCCCGTGACTCCCCAAAGCGCAAAGGACCCCAGACCGCATGTCCCGGGGAGAGCTGCGCCCTGCCCCAAGGGAGAACAGTAGAGAACCGTGCCGAGGAACTCCCAGCTGCCAGGGAGCGTTAACACGGGGAAACCAGGGCCGACATTCCCCTAGCCCAGCCGGAGGCATCCCCCCCCCAGAGTGCAGGCAGAGCCAGCAGCCCCCGATGTCCGTAAACCCGAGGCGGTCCCGGCCCTGGATGGGAGCCCAGTCCTCCAAGTCAACCACCCCCAAGAAAGGGGTCCAAAACCCTGACAACACTGGATTCTCGAATGCCCCACTGTGAGAGAGGTGGCAGGGGGAAGCAGCGGGAGCCCCACCCCTGCTGAAGAGGGCCCCGGCGAGGAGAGGAGACCATGGGCCCCCGTCCAGGGACATACCACCCGCCCCAGGAATGAGCAAAGACCCGATTCCCCGGACCCCAATGTCCAGGGGGGCTCACGCCCCCCCGACCCGCCCCAGGTCAGACGAGGCGGACACCAGTCAAGATCATAACTTGGTTTGAGCCTCTAAACGTCTTGGTCTTGTCCCGGTTTTGATAAACTCTGGTCTTGGTCTTGACTTGGTCTCGGTTTGGGCAGTCTTGACTACAACACTATGTTTAAGGTGTGTAACACCCTTTGCTGCACGATGGGGGACCTTTCCTTCAAATGTGACTTTGCCGGTTAACATGTAGTATTTTTTATTTCTGAAACTACTCTAACATTTCATGTTTCCATTCACAGGTTAATGACGCAGCCCAAAGGTTATGTTGTGTTTAATAAAAAAATGCTCTTCTCTGATGGAGAATTCAACTGTTGTTTTTATTGAATCGTATTCATCACGCACGAATATCTTACAACAAAATAGCCGACATTAAATGACAGAATAATAGGACATGGCACAACTAGATACAGAGAGGGATCAGTAACAAGCAACAAAGGCATTAAAGATAAATAGCTAAGTCTTTATACATTTGAACTGTTAATGACTATATAATGCTTCAATATAATGTATGATTTATATTGATGTAATATTTTTCATATAAGATGAAAAGATTCAAAGAGGCTTTTATTTACAATGAATATCAGTCTTTTCATAAAATAATATTTATTTTCTGTTAGTATCTAATAACAAAGTCATGTTCTTAAATAAATATCTGACACAAACACAAAATGAATGACAAATGCTTTCAGTTTCGTTATTGCTAAAAACACACTTTTCCTCAACATCAAGCCTGAATCTTAATACAACTTGTTTATTTGATAAACATATTATAGCAGTGAGTGCAGAGGTAATGTCAGATCCTGTTTACGCTGGGGAGATGGTTGTTCATCTGAAAGTTGGCTGCTCTATTTATGCACTAAGCGGATTAGGGAGCTCGATTTGGCTGTGAAGTGACGAGGGTGTAGTTTCGGAAAGGCCCCGAGTAAGACAGTAAGAGTAAGTAAGATAGTTGCTCGTGCGACCTCTGACACACATAGCAACTGAAAGTCAGCTAAATTAAGTAATATAGATTATAAATGTTCTATGTTGTTTAAATTTACTCCATGCTTTAGCCACAATTGAAAAATATAAATTAAGAAGTACAACAATAAATACATTTTTCTCAGATTATGCTTTTCTACTGTTTACTTTTATTTTACTTTATGGTATTTCTAGATTCTGGAAAGATCTGGGTTTTATACACAGCCATATGGGGTTGGGGGACGCTTTTATTTTGAAATAAAGTTCAGAAGTGGTACCGGAAGCATTTCCGGTGGTACTTCCTGTGGCTAACATGCTAAATTTTCCTTTCGTATCGTGAGATGCAGCCGGAGTTCAGCAGCAGAGCCTGCATGTGAGGATAAACGTGTTTAAGTGGACTCTGTTTAAACTTTCGGGATGTTTCACCTCAGACTCATCTCCTGTTAGCCAAGAATGCTAAAGGAAGTTAGCTTGTCAGCAGGAAGTAGCCGGAGCCGGAGCTCGGCCTCACAGTGTGTATTTTATCAGAGTGAGCTGCGTGTCTGTAACGGAGTGTGTCTGGAGGAAAAGCTGCTGTAAACATGTCTAAAGTCCAAACGCTGAGAGCTTTTGTCCAGCAGCGACTAAGTGCGGCTGCTGAAGAGATATTTGAGCTGTTTGAAAGAACGATAGCAGAGTACGAGGAGGAACTTTGTGGACAACGCAAACTACTGGACGCTGTTTTCAAGCCTGAAGTCCGGTTACACAGAGCAGGTTTGTGCACTTTACTGCTTATTCTCACTGTAAACTGCCTTTACTGCAGTAAAAGTATGTAGTATTATCAGCAACATGTACTTACAGTAAATAATAATAATCTTTATTTATTGAGCACTTTTCAAAAACAAGTTACAAAGTGTTTCAAAGAAGGTTAAAATCAAGGGCAACTGCACTTGGTTGAAGATACTGGAAGACGTTTCGTCCCTCATCCAAAGGACTTGAAAGAGGTGTCAAGGAAGCATCTACACCCGGGTGGAGAAGCTGTCATTGAACAGGGGAGGGGGTCTACGCCACCACTTATCCCCCACTTACAGGTGAAGATACCAACGATGGTCGTTCAGTCTTGGCCACAGGTAGTCTTAATGACTGTAACGACTGTCGTCACAGCAACCAGGAACACTAACGAACCAGCGGTATCGATGACCCGGGATAACGACCCCACTGAGGTTAAATAGCTGAGTTTCCCTGCCAGTCAGTCAGAACTGAAGAAGTCCTTTGGATGTATCTTCAACCAAGTCCAGTTGCCCTTGATTTTAACCTTTGTTGGATAACTACGACCTGGATGACTGAGAATCAACATAGACAAGTTACCAAGTGCTTTAACAAGTGCAAAGGCAATAAAACATAAAAACAAAGACACAATAAAAACAAGAAAACACTTAAGAGACTAAAATACATGTAAAAAGTAAATGGAAAAAAGAAATAGAAAAAAGTCAAATACAATCGCGAAAGGCTCTCCTATAAAACTAAGAAGGGACTTAAGAGAGTTCACTGACTCAGCCGACCTGATTTCCTCGGGCAGGCTGTTCCAGAGTCTCGGGGCCCTGACAGCAAACGCTCTGTCCCCTTTAATCTTCAGTCGAGACTCTGGAACAGACAACAGACCTCTGCCCGAGGATCTCAAGGTACATGCTGGTGCTTACGGGACTAAAGAGATATAACAGAGCGAGAGGCCATGAAGAACTTTAAAAGTAATGAATAAAACTTTAACAGCTATTCTAAAACATACTGGGAGCCAGTGTAATGAAGCTAAAATAGGAGTAATGTGGTCATATTTCTTTGTTCTGGTTAAAAGCCTGGCAGCTGAGTTCTGGACAGTCTGGAGTCGATCAATAGATTTTTGGGTTAAACAGGTGAAAAGGCAGTTGCAATAATCCAGGCGTGATGAGATGAAGGTGTGTCTGTGTCCTTAAAAGTTAACATCCATCGTTTTGATATATTTGTAATCTGGTAAAAACATGATTGAACAAGCTTTGTGGTGTGCTGCTCGAAATGTAAATTACTATCAAACCAGACACCAAGGTTCTTTGCAACAGGCTTAATGTGAGTCTCTAGGCAACCAGCAGGTGGCAGTATTTCTTTGCCATCTGCTGAGACCCAAAGACCAGGATCTCTGTTTTGTTCAACCGGAGGAAATTATTTGACATCCAATCAAAGAGGCAGTCGGTAAATGAACTCAGCATTCCAGGGTCTGTGGATCTGACGGGCAGGTACATCAGCATAAACATGAAAATCATAGTTTTTTGATGACGCTCCACGGGCCAGCTGGTCAACTCAAAATAACCATTAGTAAACTTTTAATCGTCCATAGTTTTAGACTGCACAGCGAAAATTTGAAGTCGATCGGACTAAATCTCTAGAAGGAGTTTGTTAAAGTACAAAGTGTATAAATCTCCCAAAATGACCATTAAATCCAAAATGGCCGACTTCCTGTTGGGTGTCGGGTATCGCCCAAGAGGCTTTTTTGTGCGTCTGGACATGATACATGTGCTCTGTAGAGGGCGGTAGCGAGCCATTTTGTCACGCCCATGCGGGAAACTCATAAAATAATTTTGTTTTCGCCGCGTCTGAATTATGTGCAAAGTTTGTTGAGTTTTCGAGCATGTTAAGGGCCCCAATCTGGAGGTTACTTTTGCAGAAAAAAGAAAAAATATAATTCATTCAGTTTCACGGGGGACCTCACACGTTTCATGCTCGGGCCCTAATAATTTAACACAAGTCTTACTTGAAAGCTAGATTATTTGGATATCATCGATGGACGATGGCATCGGGTACGCTCGCGGGCGGGGAGGATCGAGGAGCAGTCGTCTTTTATGTGTATGTGTTGCAGTTGATATTTTAAAAGCACGGAGCAGGTAAAGCGTTGAATACAGGATGCAGATGTTAGTTTCGATTGTTTTGATGGGCTGCGTCATTAACAAGCCCACAAGTGCTGTGATAACGAATTGCGGGAGGAAAAATGCGGAATAAAGTCGAGTTCTGCGTCTTTTAGTGTTAGGTTTAGACTTCATAAAACGTGCTGCTGATGGAGAAAGTGGAGTACACGGGCGGGGGGGAGACAGAGAGAGGTGGGGCACGCCGGTGTGTTTACTTGAGGTGTAGGCTTGTGGGCATTGTCTATCAGCCCAACCCTAGTGCAGTAAAATGTTCCTGTCAGAGTTTCTCTGTTATATCTGATGTTTCTGGATTAATATTCCTGCTCCATTGATGTGGATGTTACATTTTACTGTTGGAGATGCTTAAGATCATTTTACCTCCTATATATCCTGTTGGGTAGTTTAATCTGCAGCAATGCATCATGGTCTATAAGATCATCATGTGTTGGTAGAGAATCACGTATCTCTAAACAGTCAGTAAAACAGCCTGTTTTCAGCTTGGTGACGATTCATTTACCAGCTGATCCAAGTGGGGGTTTAATTAGTTTATGTATTTTAGAGCAAAATTGTGTAAGATGTCGGTTTTGGTTTAATTTTGCGCCCTTACCATTTTAAAGTTTCCCGTTTCAAATTTCACGTGTTCTCTTGACGCCGTCGGATGACACAACCGCTGTCAGCTTGACTTCAACACTCCTGTCACAAGACGGCAAGTTGTATAATCTCAAAAGCACGGCGATCTGCCGGCCCTAAAAGTCATGTTGCCAGCTCCTCCACAACACCGGCCCTGCCAACTGATGCAAGAGCACTTACGTTACAGTACAGACGTTACCGTTATCTGAGTGGGTCATTTAGTTTGCTTAAGTTAACTCGAGATTTATAGTTTGAAGCTAAAACTGTGTCTCTAAAACCTCTGACTGATTTCTTCTCGTGTCAGTAAGTTTAACAAAGGCATTCATCAAGAAAGCGCAACAACACAAAACATAGCAGTATTACTTAATAGCAAGAAGTGCATCTGTCCTGCATCATTTCTGTTGTTTTAGATCGCGCTATCAAGTACAAGTCAGTCCGATTTTTACTCTTGTCCGGTCTCTTGCTCGCACTCGCTATTTTTCTTTCTGTCGCTTCCTCCAATGTCTTCTTTGGTCTCTTTGCAGCCTCTGCCATGATATCCATACAGAGAATACAGAGCTGGCTTCTAGCAAAGAACTTACATCATACATTATATACTTTTTGCTTCTTCTATTAGCTTGCTGTTGAGTTTTATTGAAGTGTTGTGGTGCTGTAAAGCACATCACTGTTCCAGCGATAAATATGTCTTAATCTAAAGTTACAGTCTGGACTAAGCAACCGCCGCTCCTGAATGCATATGGGGGAAACACTGGGACTGATGATGTGTTTCTAAACAGAGTATTTCACTCATTTCATTTCCCTTAATACACATGCGTACCAGAATAATTTACGATGCCTGATTAAAAACAGTTATTTTTGTGCATGAATTGGTTATGATTACTTGGCATTAATAAATGCTGAAAGACCAATGAATTAACAATAAAAGACCAATTTAGACTGTTTTCCTTGGAAAAGAATTTTATGAATTAATATTAGGCCTAAGGCAGTGATACGCTGTATACGAAATTTTAGGAATATAGTAGGAGAGGGGGGTTCTTTATTTCCTTTTCGCCTTGGCAGGTGAGGCAAAAAGTTAATTTCCACCCCTGGTTCCAAATATGTCGTACAAAATGTGCATAATTTATTGGCACGTTTTAGAAAGTAGTTGTGTCAGTGGTTTAAATGTTAACAGGAAGTTGGAATTTTCTAAGATGTGTGTATGTATTTCATTATTCTCCACAGACGCCCAGCTGCTATTGGTGAGTAAAGGAGAGGTTCCCCCTGAGGAGCAGGGCAGGAACTCCATTCTGGACCAGAAGGACCCACCAGAGGCCCAACACATTAAAGAAGAGTGGAGCTCCAGTCTGGACCATGAGGACCCACCAGAGCCCCCACACATTAAAAAGGAACAGGAGGAGCACTTGATCAGTCAGGAGGAGGGGGAGCAGCTTCAAGGTTTGGAGGATTCTAATTTCATCAAGTTCACTCCTGTCCCTGTGAAGAGCAAGTTAGATGAAGAGAAACCTCAGTCCTCACAGCTTCATCAAAGACTAACTGAGCAGATGGAAACAGAAGCTGATGGAGAGAACTGTGGAGGACCAGAACCAGCCAGGAACTCTGATGCAGATGGACATTTACAACCAGCTGCTCATGACAAGATTTCATACTCATCTGAAACTGAAACTGATGACAGTTGTGACTGGGAGGAGACCAGAGAACCTGAGTCAGGTTCAAACCCTCTGCAAAACAGTGAAGTACCTGTAAGTGATCAGGAATGTTGTACTGGAAAAACATCAAGCAGCTCCTCTGAATGTGCTACAAGCTTTGGCCAGAAGGAAACCCAAAAGATAGAGGAGCCATTTAGTTGGTCAGTTTTCAGAAGAATATTTGGTCAAATGGAAATTCTGACACTCCCCATGGGAGATAAGCAATACAACTGCAGCGTTTGTGGCAAAAGCATTCCTTGGTCCAAGCTTAAGTACCATCAGTGTGCTGGTCGTCAGTCCTCACACTTTCTCCAAAAGCAAACTGAACAGAACAAAGATCCAGAGCCTATGAAAACTGAAGCTGATGGAGAGGACTGTGGAGGACCAAAACCAGCCAGGAACTCTAATGTAGATGGACATCTGCAACTACCAACTCATGACAAGATGTCACACTCAGGTTTAAACCCTCTGCAAAACAGTGTACCTGTAAGTGATCAGGAATTTGTACCGGAAAAACATCAAGTAGCTCCTCTGAATGTGCTACAAGCTTTGGCCACGAGGGATGTCTGCAGGAACCCAACGGACTCCAAAAAACAGGAGAGGAGCCATTTAGTTCTTCTGTCTGTGGTAAAGGATCAGTTTTAACCAAACACTTAACAGGTCATACAGGAGAAAAACCTTTCAGCTGCTCAGTTTGTAAAAGAAGTTTCAAAAACAGAAGCAGTTTGTCCAAACACATGAGAACCCACACAGGGGAGGAACTGTTGAGTTGTTCTGTCTGTGGTAAAGGATTCACACGAAAGTCAGATATGAGACGACACTCAATTGTCCACACAGGTGACAAACCCTTCAGCTGTTCTGTCTGTGGTAAAAAATTCAGACAAAACTCAAATTTGACCTCACACATGAGAGTTCATACAGGAGAAAACTCTTTCAGCTGCTCCATTTGTAAAAAAAGCTTTGGTTCCAAAAGCTGTATGTCCAGACACATGAGAATCCACACAGGTGAAAAACCCTTCAGTTGTTCTGTCTGTGGTAAAACATTTTCACAAAACTCAAATTTGACCTCACACATGAGAGTTCACTCGGGAGAAAAACCCTTCAGCTGCTCAGTTTGTAAAAAAAGATTCCGTGACAAAAGTTATATGTTCAAACACATGAGAATCCACACAGGTGAGAAACCTTTTAGTTGTTCTTTCTGTGGTAAAATATTTTCACAAAACTCAAATTTGACCTCACACATCAAGAGTTCACACGGGGGAGAAACCGTCTAGTAGCTTGTAGTAGTAGTTTGTTATAAATGTTTTGGGATCACAGAAACCTCACAAAGGTGAAGAGGTCATTTAGGATCTTAATTGTCATGCTAGTCATTGAACTCAGTTTCCCAGTATCCTCCAAAGGTCACGCAGACGCTTGAACTCGGCCTACAGACCCAACTGCAGCCTCAATTGGTCAAGACCTGTGACTTCAGACACCTTATTGATAAAACCACAGCTCTGTTTCCTCTCTTTTCACCTTCTTTCCACTCGGTTCTTCTCTCCCTTGGCTCCGCTACCTCTCAGGAGGACACCGGCCTGTTTTGACGCCACAGCGGCCTCCCAGCTTGGCCTGCTCAGACCGGACAGCCGCTTAAGATCCTGATGGTCAACATGTTGTTTTAAAATGTGATTTATAAATGAAATGACTTTAGTTACCTCGCAACATCACAGTTTATTTCTATTTGAATGGACTCTCCTGGTCTTTGCTCTCATTATGTGTAAAACACGAACAGTTGATTCTTAAACTGCTCGGACTGTCTTTGAGTTTTATCAGTCAGATCTCAAGTCTTTATTTCAAACTTTGATTTTACACAGTTGGACAGCTGATGTGTTGTATTTGTTGTATTTAGTTGCTTTTAAATCAGAGGTTTTGGATTTTCCAGCCTTTTTCCGGACAGTAATCAGATGCCATGTGGATGTTGAGAGAGTTGTTGGCTGCTGTAATCATCCTTCAGCTGGGTGTCTTCATCCGGGACTCAAGTATGTTCAATGCAGTTGTTTTGTTTTGACTCAGACTGCTGAGATCATTGTAAAGATTTGTTTCTCTGCCCCGCTCACTAACACATCATTGGTTCAAATGTGTGGCTGCTCTTTAGTAGCTTCATGGTTATTTTCTCAAGGCTTAAACATATATTCTCATTTGTTTTAAGTAAAAACTCAATGACAGGTGTAAATAAGTAAATACAGTGTTTGTTCCTTACTAATTTTCTAATGATGTTAGATGTGTAATCCATTGTAAGTTAGCAATAAAAATGTTTAATGTTTTAATAACTGTGTGTGTCATTTGGAAAACCAAATAGTTATTGATCAGTTAGTAATATATACATTATATGTAGCATTAATTGTAAATGATCCAAGAGGATTCAAGGAGGGGAAAGTGAGATGGAGATGACACCGTTAGACTTTGTGATAGTTCAAACATGGTGGCGCGCAACTAAATCAACATTACATTAATCAGACAATCTGCCAATTTAAGCCAAGGCCTGTACTACGACTGTTGAATAATGACCAGACTAAAGTCTTCTTCGCCCCTCAGTGTTTTCTCTCTCGTCCTCCACTTTGCAAACAGCGACATCAAATCACGTCGTCTGCACTCGCCCACAGCGTAAGCTCATTGTGCGGCAGTAATAAATTGTCCGTGAGAAACTGTGCACTAGTTATATGGATTAAATGAAGGCTCGATGTAATCTATTTGAATTTATCAATAAATCCTTTCAGTCCTTGTCACCATGATGAGAAACAGAAAAATACACTTCAATCATGATACCACTAATATAGATGCACATCCAGTGGCAGTGGGTCGATAAAGGGCGTTAAGGCGGCGTGCCCCCGCTCGCCACATCCTAGACCTTCAATGACTAGGTCTTTTAAAATATTAAAAAGGTTGAATTTTTTAATAACAGGTAAATTTTACATAGGGAGTGAGCAAAATGATCTGCAATAAAATGAGGATTGTACATTAGAGGTGGTGATGGAGCGGTGGATGAGACACATGCCTTTGGTTTGAGAGACCTGGGTTCAATTCCCCACAGCGACCCATCACATGGGCCTTCCTGAAACTGCTTGCTCCTCCTTCTTCCACTCCGTTTGTGCGTCTGGAGGTCCGCCACATTGAGCGCCATCTGAAACCAATGAGGGTGGAGTGGTAGTGGGTTGTTAAACCCTGCAATGCCGAGTCAGCACCGATGCCGGCTTGTTGAAGGTGTGTAACACCTTTTGCTGCACGATGGGGGACCGTTCTTTCAATTTGCGTTCCATGTGACTTCGCCGGTTAACATGTACGATTTTTTAATTCTGAAACAACTAACATTTCATGTCACCATTCACAGGTTAACGATGTATCCCAAAGGTTATGTTGTGGTTATAAAAAATGCTCTTGTCTGATGACAAAATAATTGTTTTTATTGAATCGTATTCATCTGATAGGAAAATCTTCAGCCAAAATACAATAACCTACATTAAGCGACAGAATAATAGAACATGGCACAACTAGATACACAGGATGTACATGTAACAAGCAACAAAGGCATTAAAGAAAAAGTCTTTATACATCTTAACTGTTAAAGACTATAATGCGTGATGTATTTGAGGATGTACTCTTTATGATATAAGATGAAAAGGTTTAAAGAGGCTTCTTTACAATGAATCAGTCTTTTCATAAGAGTAATATTTATTTTCTGTAAATATCTAAAGTCATGTTTTTAAATATTTGACACAAACACAAAATGAATGACAAATGCTTTCAGTTTCCTTATTGCTAAAAACACAATAAATCTTAATACACCTTATTTATTTGATAAACATATTATAGCAGTGAGTGCAGCAGTAACGTCAGATCCTGTTTACGCTGGGGAGAAGGTTGTTCATCTGAAAGTTAGCCCCTGTTTTTATTTAAGCACTAAGCGGACTAGGGAGCTCGATTTGGCTGTTGGCGAGGGTCTAGTTTAAGACCCCTAGTTGCTCCAGAGGCGTGTGACCTCTGACACACATACAGTGGATAGAAAAAGTCTACACACCCCTGTTAAAATGCAAGGTTCTTATGATGTAAAATAATGAGACAAAGATAAATCATGTCAGAACTTTTTCCACCTTTAATGTGACCTATAATGTGAACAATTCAATTGAAAAACAAATTTAAATCTTTGAGGGCATCACCTGTGCACAGCCCTCTTCAGATCACCCCACAGATGTTCAGTTGGATTCAGGTCTGGGCTCTGGCCGGGCCGTTCCAGAACATTAATCTTCTTCTGTTGAAGCCAAGCTTTTGTGGATTTGGATGTGTGCTTTGGGTCGTTGTTGTGCTGAAAGGTGAACTTCCTCTTCATCTTCAGCTTTCTAACCGACGCCTGAAGGTTTTGTGCCAAAACTGCCTGGATAGTTGTCACATGTACCACACAGCCAATACTTGCCAGAAATTCCTGCAGCTCCTTTAATGTTGCTGTAGGCCTCTTGGAAGCCTCCCTGACCACTTTTGTTTTCGTCTTTTCATCAATTTTGGAGGGCCGTCCAGTTCTTGTTAAAGTCACAGTTGTGCCATATTTTCTCCACCTGATGATCACTGTCTTCACTGTGTTCCAGGTATATCTAATGCTTTGGAAACTCTTTTGTACTCGTCTCCTGACTTATGTCTTTCAACAATGAGATCTCTCTGATGCTTTGAAAGCTCTCTGCGTTCTGTGGCTTTTGCTCAGAGATGCAACTAAGAAAATGTCAGGAAAATCCTCCTAGAACAGCTGAACTTTATTTGTGATTAATCAGAGTCACTTTAAATGATGGCAGGGGGTGTCTTCTAGTTAACCTGAGTTTGAATGTGATTGGTTAATTCTGAACACAGCCACATCCCCAGTTATAAGAGGGCGTGCACACTTATGCAACCAGGTTAATTTTAATTTTTCCCCCTCGAAGATTTCAGTTTGTTATTCCATTGAATTGTTCACATTATAGGTCACATTAAAGGTGGAAAAAGTTCTGACATGATCTTATTTATCATAAGAACCTGGCATTTTAACAGGTGTGTGTAGACTTTTTGTGTCCACTGTAGCAATTGTAATTCAGCTAAATGAAGTAATATAGATTATAAATGTTCTATGTTTATATTTACTCCAGTACTTTAGCCACAATTTAAAAACATTACATAATAAGTTCATTAATAAGTACAACAATAAATACATTTTTCTGAAATTATGCTTTTGTACTGTTTACTTTTACTTTATTTTGTGGTATTTCTAGATTCAGTAAAGATATGGGGTTGGGGGACGCTTTTATTTTGAAATAAAGTTCAGAAGTGGTACCGGAAGCATTTTAGGTGGTACTTCCTGTGGCTAACATGCTAACATTTTCCTTTCTGTCACCGTGAGATGCAGCCGGAGTTCAGCAGCAGAGCCTGCATGTGAGGATCAACGTGTTTAAGTGGACTCTGTTTAAACTTTCGGGATGTTTCACCTCAGACTCATCTCCTGTTAGCCAAGAATGCTAAAGGAAGTTAGCTTGTCAGCAGGAAGTAGCCGGAGCCGGAGCTCGGCCTCACAGTGTGTATTTTATCAGAGTGAGCTGCGTGTCTGTAACGGAGTGTGTCTGGAGGAAAAGCTGCTGTAAACATGTCTAAAGTCCAAACGCTGAGAGCTTTTGTCCAGCAGCGACTAAGTGCGGCTGCTGAAGAGATATTTGAGCTGTTTGAAAGAACGATAGCAGAGTACGAGGAGGAACTTTGTGGACAACGCAAACTACTGGACGCTGTTTTCAAGCCTGAAGTCCGGTTACACAGAGCAGGTTTGTGCAC
This sequence comes from Micropterus salmoides, assembly GCF_014851395.1. Taxonomy (NCBI): domain Eukaryota; kingdom Metazoa; phylum Chordata; class Actinopteri; order Centrarchiformes; family Centrarchidae; genus Micropterus; species Micropterus salmoides. Next base: position 3,671,831 of record NW_024040040.1, read on the forward strand.
TTTACTGCTTATTCTCACTGGAAACTGCCTTTACTGCAGTAAAAGTATGTGAGTATTATCAGCAACATGTACTTACAGTATAATAATATTCTTTATCTGGGTAGTTGACAAATAGGCAGTAAAAAATATTTTCTTGTAAAACACCATTATTGAAGAAAACAATCATATTTACGTTGCGTTTTTTTTAAATATATGGGTCACCAATTTTATTCATTCTTTCCCTCTTTGTTTTTTGTTTACTTTTTGCTGAACTACACTGTAAATGTGTCCTGTTGTGTGACATAAAAAATCTTTTAAAAGTCTTCAGCGATATACAAACATGAAAGAGATTCATCTTAATTGTAAGACACTTTTTTCATATACTGTTATTTATTGGAAATGAAATTTTGAATAACACTATATTTCCCCATGAATTGGACTTGGACTGTTTGTATAAAAGTGAGTTAGACTTTGATGTCATCCTTTCAAAACTGTTGAAAAGTTATACAAATTTATGATGAGTGATGACTATACCTCCCTTGATGAAATATTGTTTTTATTAAAGATATTTGAGATAAAAGAACCAAAATGTGTGTTTATGTGTGTCATACTATAGGACACTACGTCACACTAATGGTGGTTGTCAGAATCAGTTTTATTGCCAGGTATGTGTACACACACGAGGAATTTGACTCAGTGCAGTAATCAGAGTGCAAATGATGCAAGAGTAAACTATTCTCATTATGTACGTGTTGAAGGTGGATGTGATATACAGGTACACATGTACACAGTGTGATGGATCATAGTGCAAAGGATGCTGGAAAAAATAAATAAGACCTGTGATCTTATGATCTGAGGTAGGTGTATTGGTATACAGTATATACAATATGACAGTATGAACAGCACAGAAATGGAGACTGGTGAATAAATAAATAAGCGTTTGCCAGTAAACAGGTGCTGAATAGAGTTACTGGGTTATTGCACAGGAATTGTTCCTGACACTGTGAGTCAGAGTCAGCTGTTCATCAGAGTGATGGCTTGTGGGAAAAACTGTTCCTGAGTCTGTTGGTTTTGGCGTACAGTGCTCTGTAGCGCCTACCAGAGGGGAGGAGCTGGAACAGGTTGTGTCCGGAGTGAGATGGATCTGCAGTGATGTTTCCTGCCGTTTCCTGACTCTGCCCACATGGAAAGAATCTATATAAACATATATGTTTTGATATAGGTTTTTAATATATGTGACATATGTAAAATTTGCCGTTTTCCTATAATATGTGTACATATATACGTGCATATATGTTCACCTATATTATAATAATAATAATAATCTTTATTTGTAGAGCACTTTTCAAAAACAAGTTACAAAGTGCTTTAACAAGTGTAAAGAATAATACAAAAAAAAAAAAAGATAAGAGCATGAAAATTTGATATAAAATTAGTAAATACAATAAAATAAAAGGGATAAAATAAAGTCAAATACGATCGGGAAAGGCTCTCCTATAAAAGTATGTTTTAAGAAGGGACTTAAAAGAGTTCACTGACTCAGCCGACCTGATTTCCTCGGGCAGGCTGTTCCAGAGCCTCGGGGCCCTGACAGCAAACGCTCTGTCCCCTTTAGTTTTCAGTCGAGACTCTGGAACAGACAACAGACCTCTGCCCGAGGATCTCAAGGTACGTGCTGGTGCGTATGGGACTAAAAGGTCAGAAATATAACAAGGCGAGAGGCCATGAAGAGCTTTAAAAGTGATCAATTTTAAAGTCAATTCTAAAACATACTGGGAGCCAGTGTAATGAAGCTAAAATAGGAGTAATGTGGTCATATTTCTTTGTTCTGGTTAAAAGCCTGGCAGCTGAGTTCTGGACAGTCTGGAGTCGATCAATAGATTTTTGGGTTAAACAGGTGAAAAGGCTGTTGCAATAATCCAGGCGTGATGAGATGAAGTCATGTAAAATGGTCTCGGTGTCCTTAAAAGTTAATAAGATCGAATTTTTGCTATATTTCTAAGTTGATAAAAACATGATTGAACAAACTTTGTAGTGTGCTGCTCGAAATTTATATTACTATCAAACCAAACACCAAGGTTCTTTGCCACAGGCTTAATGTGATTTACTAGGGAACCAGCAGATGGCAGTATTTGATTTGCCATCTGCTGAGACCCGATGACCAGGATTTCTGTTTTGTCTGAGTTCAGCTGGAGGAAATTATTTACATCCATTTTTTAACTTCACAAAGGCAGTTGTTAAGTGAACTCAGCATTCCAGGGTCTGTGGATCTGACGGGCAAGTATATTGTGTGTCATCAGCATAAATATGAAAAGAAATGCCATGTTTATGGATAATATGTCCAAGGGGAAGCAGATACAAGGAAAACAAAATGGGTCCTAAGACCGACCCCTGAGGCACACCATATTTAACTGGACAGAACGAGAGACATAGTTGTTTACAGACACGCAAAACTTCCTATTTGACAGGTAGGATGAAAACCATTCTAGGGCAGTACCAGAGATTCCCACCCAGTGCCTCAGTCTGTCTAACATGATGTTGTGATCAATGGTGTCAAAAGCAGCGCTAAGGTCCAGGAGTACAGGACTGAGCACATACCTTCATCAGCAGACATTAAAAGGTCATTGGTGACTTTAAGCAGGTAGTCTCAGTGCTGTGGTACTTCCTAAAACCAGACTGAAACTTTTCAGATATTTTATTTTCCAGTACAGTGAGCGGCTGTTTGGACACAATTCTTTCTAGAATCTTTGCAATAAAAGGCAGTTTTGAAAAATTTAAACTCAATTGTTGCTGGTGAGGGACCTCTGAGTAAGAGGCCACGGGGGTAATAGAGGCTCTGATTGACACCACCTTATTGGTAAAATAAGATAAAAACAATTCACAGTCATCATTACTTCCAGCTGAGGCACAAGGAGGGGTTGGGTTGGGTTTACCAGCTGATCCACAGTCTTAAACAGAAACCTGGGATTGTGTTTATGTGTAGTAATGAGTTCAGAAAAATAGTGTGTTCTCGCATCCTTACCATGTTATTGTAGTTAATTAATAAATCCTTCAGACTGAGGTAATGGACTTGGAGACTGGATTTTTTCCATCTGCGCTCTGCTTTCCTGCATTCCCTTTTCTGTCATTTATCCAGGGTTGCTTACTAGCTTTAGACGTAGGCCTAACCTTTAGAGGAGCAGTAATATTTAGTGACGACAAGCAGATATGATTGAAGTGATCGACCAGATTGTTGGTGTTGGTATCAGACAGGTGTTGGCTTTGGCTCTGAAAGAATGCGCAAAACTTTGAAACACTTTGTTCATTAAAGATGCGAGAACACACAGAGCTTGGTGAGGCGGCGTGAGTAACAGGCGAATCGCAGCTAAAAACAATCCATCTGTGGTCAGATATGGTCATGTCCACTAATTCCACAGAGGAAATGCTGACACCCAGAGTAAAAACCAAGTCTATGTCAGAGGTTGCACGCCTTTGGAGCAACAATGGGTTAAGTGTCTTGCTCAGGGACACAATGGTCGATGTCTCCCACACGAAAGGCAAGCATCTTATTTATGTGCCACCACCACCCATAAAAAGAAGTGGCCATATTTAAAAAGTTAGTTGCATTAACATTGTTGGGGTCATCAACATGAAAATTAAAATCGCCACAAAGAACAATTCTGTCATAATTTAAAACCAGAGTAGATAAAAATTCAGGAAATTCTGATAAAAATCTTCCAGGCAGTTTTGGGGGGCGATAAATTATAACAAATATGATAGGTTGCAGCCCTCCAAGTTTAAGAGTGAGAACTTCAAAGGAGTTAAATTCATCACAGCGTACTTGATGACATTTAAAATTTTTCCTATACACGCTCACTAGCCCACCACCACAACCACTGACCCTCGGTTGACTAAAACAATCATATTGAGGCGGACACAGTTCAGCTAGCTGGCTATAGTCATTCATTTGCAACCAGGATTCAGTTAAAAATATAAAATCTAGATTTGCAGACAAGATAAAATCATTTAAGATAAAAGTCGTATTTGAAAGTGATCTCACATTGAAGAGAGCCATTTTAAATGAGTTTGTTCTGGGTGCTGGAGTTGGTGCAGTTGTCCTAATCCTTAAGAGATTACTATGATTTCTGTGTGGGATGTGCACATTTCGGTTTACTGGTCTATGCGTGATGATGACAGGAATAGAAGTCTTTGGAACAGCGCTGGGAGCAGACGGCTTTACATGTCAGCAGGTGGAGACAGTTGTTAGTGGCAGTGAGGCAGAGATCTGTTGAGGGACCGGGTGTGTCCAGGTGTGCTGCATGAATGATTAGTCATTCACGTAAGTCATGTGTGGACCGCACCACATGCTGTATGTGAGCAGCTAACATTTCTGAGCCCCGTTTGTTTGGGTGAAGTCCGTCTGTCTTAAAAAGAGACATTCTTTGCCAGAAAATATTAAAATTATCCACATAACACACAGTGAGCCCTGTAGGCGGACTGGAGCCATTCGTGGAGGCCAAGGAGTCTACTGAAGCGGCCAGCACCGCGACCGACTGTGGGAATGGAACCAGAGATAAAAACGGACTTTCCACACTGCTTTAAAAAGTTAAGAAGACGGTTAAAATCTGATTTTGTCAGCTCAGACTGCTGAAGAGCTGTGTCATTTGTTCCCACATGGACTATCACTCTTGTGATGGAGGACGGGAGCGACGGCATCAGGTCCTGGAGTTTTTTTTAAATGTCAGCCGTGGCACCAGGGAAGCAGTGAGTGGTAGCGTTAAAGAAACTGATGTTTCTGGTTATGGAGTCACCAATTATTAGTGTGGTTGGGAAGAAAAGAGGACGAGGAGATGCCGGTTGTGGGGTTCCAGAGCAGGACTGATCAGAATCTGCTTCAACACTGCGTGCGGACTGAGGATGGAGTGTGTGAGCTGCCGAGTGTTGTGTTGGAGTAGCAGTAACAGACCTGAGAGAAGAGCTACCCAACGGTGGAGGGTAGAAACGGCCTCCGGAGCGTCTGAGCGCAGCCTCCTTCCAGATCCTACGTCGGGAAGCGGAGGTTTTATGACCGGGCAGTGCAGGAGATGTAGCCGGTGAAGGAGATGCAGCCGGTGAAGGAGATGCAATAGTGTCGGCAGGCACTGTCCACCGAAAGAGATCCATATCAGGGAGACTCAAAGTCGCAGGTGCATCCACTGGATGGACCGGAGTGTCGTTAGACAGGGCTGCATAGCAGTTGGAGAGGCCGATGTGCGGAGGACAGCGTTAATTAACAAAAACACAAAAAGCACTACGGAGCATCATCCTGAGGCAGCCATCTGCGGTGCCATCTTGGAAGTAGAGTCCACCGAGGCCCACTGTATGATGGTGGGGAGCTCTCTGACGAAGCCGCCAATGGATGGCAGAGGGGTGGTGGCGGACAGCGGGATGGAAACATCGCCAGAGATCTCACCGGAGAGAGCCCCCTCGAGGCTGGAATCGTCCAGTAAAGGCCAGGGTCGATGGAAGGTTGGAACGGGGAAAGCGGGGAGCCGCTGGGGGACCCGTGGAAGGAGAGGGTGGAGTCGTCCAGTTCCTGCTCCTCTGGCAACATCCTCCCGATCGCTTCGTCCAGCGAGTGTGTGCCACACTTTCTCGTCGAAGACGGCAAAGTTATCCGCCCGGTGTTGACGCTCCTCGGGGGGGAGGAGAGCACAGTACGGGCAGCGTGAGTCGGGGGTGAGCGTTCGTCCAGCATTCGCCGGACCAAGGCAAGCCTCACATCGGGGATGGAGGTCCCCCGGCAGCATGAAGCCCGTCTCACAAATTTCACATAGCCGGATGGTGGTGGCCTCGCCCCGCTCTAGCAGGCAGGTAGGAAGACATCGCTTCTGCAGGTAGATTCTTCTTCTTACTTCTACCTCTTTAGACTTCAAGCTCAGTGCTGAAGAAAATAGGGAACCGAAGGCTGGGTCTCACCGTTGTGCGTGTGTGTGTGTGTGTGTGTGTGTGTGTGTGTGTGTATTTATATATACAAAGTGCGGAGGTAGGAGAGGTGCGTAGACTAAAATTCTCAGTGCTGCGCAGGTATGCGGAGGGGTAAACCCAATAGCAATAGCCTTAGAGGGCGAAGCCTATACGAATTAGAACAACCCATTCATAATATTAGGCCTGTAGTTGTGTCAGTGGTTTAAATGTTCGCAGGAAGTTGGAATTTTCTAAAATGTGTGTATGTATTTCATTATTCTCCACAGATGTCCAGCTGCTATTGGTGACTAAAGAAGAGGTTCCCCCTGAGCAGCAGGAGTGCAGACCCCGGCTAGACCAGGAGGACCCATCAGAGCCCCAACACATTAAAGAAGAGTGGAGCTCCAGTCTGGACCAGGAGGACCCATCAGAGCCCCAACACATTAAAGAAGAGTGGAGCTCCAGTCTGGACCAGGAGGACCCGCCAGAGCCCCCACACATTAAAAAGGAACAGGAGGAACGCTTGATCAGTCAGGAGGGAGGGGAGCAGCTTCAACGTCTGGGGGAGGCTAATTTCATCAAATTCACATTCACTCCTGTCCCTGTGAAGAGTAAGTTAGATGAAGAGAAACCTCAGTCCTCACAGCTTCATCAAAGACTAACTGAGCAGATGGAAACAGAAGCTGATGGAGAGAACTGTGGAGGACCAGAACCAGCCAGGAACTCTGATGCAGATGGACATTTACAACCGGCTACTCATGACAAGATGTCACACTCATCTGAAACTGAAACTGATGAGAGTGATTGGGAGGAGACCAGAGAACCTGAGTCAGGTTCAAACCCTCTGCAAAACAGTGAAGTACCTGTAAGTGATCAGGAATTTTGTACTGGAAAAACATCAAGCAGCTCCTCTGAATTTGCTACAAGCTTTGGCCACGAGGGATGTCTGCAGGAGCACAGTGGACTTGAAAAAACCGGAGAGGAGCCACTTAGTTCTGTCTGTGGTAAAGGATCAGTTTTAACCAAACACTTAACAGGTCATACAGGAGAAAAACCTTTTAGCTGCTCAGTTTGTAAAAGAAATTTCAAAAACAGAAGCAGTTTATCCAAACACATGAGAACCCACACAGGGGAGAAACCGTTCAGTTGTTCTGTCTGTGGTAACAGATTCACACAAAAGTCAGATGTGAGACGACACTCAACTGTCCACACAGGTGAGAAACCCTTCAGCTGTTCTCTCTGTGGTAGAAGATTTGCACAGAGGTCAACTTTGACCTTACATATAAGAGTTCACACAGGAGAAAAACCCTTCAGCTGCTCAGTTTGTAAAAAAAGATTCCGTGACAAAAGCTATATGTTCAAACACATGAGAATCCACAGAGGGGAGAAACCTTTTAGTAGCAGCGTTCGTTATAAATGTTTTGGGATCACAGGAACCTCACAAAGGTGAAGAGGTCATATAGGATCTTAATTGTCATGCTAGTCATTGAACTCAGTTTCCCAGTATCCTCCAAAGTAGGGCTGAATGATTTTGGAAAAAAATCTAATCAATTAATTTTTAAGCTCTTTCCCTTCTGTATTATTCAAAACGGACAAGCAGTAAATCAGTGTATAGTCTGACCAACACAATATTAGCTAGATCAAACATCCACTGTTCTTTCTTGTGAGTCAGGCCTGTGTTAGGATGAAATTAGGTGCATGAATTATTATTATTATTATGAGCAATGGTGGAGAAGAAGTATCAAATTATAATAATATGAGAAAGATAATTTGAGTCAAGTCATGGTATTAAATATGATATATCATCAGGTCGACCTACAGACCACAAGAAAAACTAACTCACCACAGTGTGCTATACAGGAAGCGATCAATACAAAACACACAGTTCAACCACCAATTAAAGCGTCCATATCTTAGCTCAAATCTCCCAGGAGTCCATCTTTCTGTATCCCAGTAAGCAAACAAAAAATACTCAGTTTGAGGTTCAATTCAAAAGTTCGCCAATGAAAATAAAACCAAGTGACGCCTCTCGTGTTTTATAGACAAGCTTAGTAATTCTCCAACAACACCAGAGTTCCTCCGCAGCCTTCGATGCTGGTGAGCAGCGCACTGGCTGTAACCAGGCTGTAACTCAGGACAGACTGGGCCGTTTGGTTTGAAACGCTGTTTCACAGATATTTCCTGAGCTAACTGGTGGCTGTGTGTGTGACGCTGGCGCCGATTGCCACAATACGCTTACCTTACTACATGTGTCTTTCTGTTGTGCATTTTTCCTGTCCATCAAAGCAACGGATGGCACGATGATTTCACCCACCACCACCAAGTTACCCGCGTTGGCGGCTGCTACTTTCATTCCCTGTGTGACACTAAAGTTTATGTAGTGTCAGCTTCTGTCAGCTTCTGTCAAGCTTAAGGACATTGTACAACAAGAAGTCAAGGTACAGCATAACGTGCAAATTTGATGCTTTGTCTGCAGACTGGTTTACTCTTGGGTGTCATGTGACCAGAGTGTAATCGCAGCCTTGGCGATTAGAAAATCTCGTTTTATTACATCGCGATAATATCGCAAATGCAATTTACCTCTCAGGAGGACACCGGCCTGTTTTGACGCCACAGCGGCCTCCCAGCTTGGCCTGCTCAGACCGGACAGCCGCTTAATATCCTGATGGTCAACATGTTGTTTTAAAATGTGATTTATAAATGAAATGACTTTAGTTACCTACAGACATCACAGTTTATTTCTATTTGAATGGACTCTCCTGGTCTTTGCTCTCATTATGTGTAAAACACGAACAGTTGATTCTTAAACTGCTCGGACTGTCTTTGAGTTTTATCGGTCAGATCTCAAGTCTTTGTTTCAAACTTTGATTTTACACAGTTGGACAGCTGATGTGTTGTATTTGTTGTATTTAGTTGCTTTTAAATCAGAGGTTTTGGATTTTCTAGCCTTTTCCGGACAGTAATCAGATGCCATGTGGATGTTGAGAGAGTTGTTGGCTGCTGTAATCATTCTTCAGCTGGGTGTCTTCATCCGGGACTCAAGTATGTTCATTGGAGTTGTTTTGTTGCAGCAACAAATGTCCAAGTGACTGCGAGACATACTGCTCAGCAAGGAAACCCAGTCTGTGGAAACATGAAGGGAGTTTTGTTTGATTTATCTTACTCAGACTGCAGAGATCAATGTAAAGTGATTTGTTTCTCTCCCCCGAACACATTTTTGGTTCAAATGTATGGCTGCTCTTTAGCAGCTTCATGGTTATTTTCTCACGGCTTAAACATATTTTCTCATTTGTTTTAAGGAAAATCTTAATAACAGGTGTAAATACATACATAATACATTAATTAACATTAACATTAATAACATTAACATTAATACATTAATTATAAAATTATGATGTGTAATCCATTGGAAGTTAGTAATAAAAATGTTTTAATACTTGATAATTTTTGTGTATCATTTGGAAACCAAGTAGTTATTGATCTATAAATAATATACATTATATGTGGCATTAATTGTAAAAGATCGAAGCGGATCCAGGAAGAAGTTGGTGAGACTGAGATGACACTGTTAGACTTCTTTCAAACATGGGGGCGGGCTGCTAAACAAACATTTCATTAATCAGACAATCCACCACTTTAAAGGTAAAGTATATCAACAATCAGTACAATCCCTCCACTAACGGACCTCGAAGACGACCACTGTTTTACCGATAGGTCCTGAGGAAGGCCAAGTGAAACCGCAACTGCAATAAAATGTATATTACAAATGGTCTACTTTACCCACTACTGAAATACAAGACATTGAGAAGTACAATAATAATCAGAAGATTCATAATCAGAAGAAGCTTTATTGCCAAGTAGTGTTTTACACCTATGAGGAATTTGCTTTGGCGATAAGGTGCTACACGTAGACAAACATACAGTTGACATAAATAAGTCTAGAAATATATAAATATGGAATAAACAATGCAAGTTATATAAGAATAATAAAAAGAACAGCGGAAAATAATACAACTATTTGCAGAGCACAATAAACATAATAAATAAATATAATATAGTAAATACATGTTGCTTTTGTACTGTTTACTTTACTTTGTGGTATTTCTGTATTTACTTCAGTAAAGGTTTTTCTACCAGAATACTTAACAATGCCATATGGGGAGTTGGTCGCTTTTATTTTGAAAAAAGGTTCAGAAGTGGTACCGGAAGTAAATGTCCTTCCTGTTGCTAAAATGCTACATTTTAGCGCTACGTAGCGCGTGAGTTGAGCCATAAGAAACTGTCAGAGTTCAGCAGCAGAGGCTGCATGTGAGGATCAACGTGTTTAAGTGGACTCTGTTTAAACTTTCGGGATGTTTCACCTCAGACTCATCTCCTGTTAGCCAAGAATGCTAAAGGAAGTTAGCTTGTTAGCAGGAAGTAGCCGGAGCCGGAGCTCGGCCTCACAGTGTGTATTTTATCAGAGTGAGCTGCGTGTCTGTAACGGAGTGTGTCTGGAGGAAAAGCTGCTGTAAACATGTCTAAAGTCCAAACGCTGAGAGCTTTTGTCCAGCAGCGACTAAGTGCGGCTGCTGAAGAGATATTTGAGCTGTTTGAAAGAACGATAGCAGAGTACGAGGAGGAACTTTGTGGACAACGCAAACTACTGGACGCTGTTTTCAAGCCTGAAGTCCGGTTACACAGAGCAGGTTTGTGCACTTTACTGCTGATTCTCGCTGTAAACTGCTGGGAAAGATTCACATCATAACATTTATATTTGAAAAGAAAATGCTCAACACTTAATTTCCTGCATTCTGGTGAATTCTTCTGCAAACATTTCTGCATCAGTTGATCAGTTGAAACGTCTTTAATTATATAAAGGGAAACAGAAAATTCTTACTGCAGGTGACCATTCAAAATATAAAAAAATGCATAGTCTATGTCCCACTTTTCACTTAAATAACCCCCCCAATTGTTGTCACAACAATGTGTTATACACACAGCAGGTTTGTACACTTTACTTGTTACTCTCACTGTAAACTGCTGAGCAGTAGTGATGTTGATGCCACAGGAGTAAACTGGAATATTCACACCCTCACTGCATTACTGTGGTGCACTTTGAGACCAAAATGAGAGGCTAGCTCTATGAAGTTTGTGCTGCCAGAGGCGGGCGATGGTGAAAATCCAAAAGAAGCAGAGCATTTGAGCCATCAAACAAATACAGCGAATGTTTAGCTGAGCTGGTTTATTTTCTTAATACAGGTTCATTTCTTTCGCCCTGCATCCCTGCATATTGGCAGAGTCTGCAATACGCCGTCTGTTTGCTGTAATACACAGATAATTAGTATACACGTAGACTTAACTTGGCACAAACAACTTTGCTAACTCTTCCCCGTGAGGATGTACTACTTGAGATAGGAAAGCCAGAGATTGCTGACCTTAAGAAAGACTCCCTCCTGACCGGCTTTATGGATGTGGCCTCCTGCTCAACACCGAAGCACCAGTCGACCTGGGCCCAGGTGGTGGTCCATGGTTGCAAGAGAGGCCTGGGCGTGGCCACTTCGGTCCAATCGGCGGATGTACCTGTGGCTCCATGACGTCCTGACTTGGAACTCCTTTCTGTGGACATTGCTTTGCTGTTTTTTATTTTTAATAGGCCTATTTAATTGCAGAGCTGCTTGCAACGCATATATATTCCCAGCATCTTCTCTCAGTCACTCACACTCTCCCTCTCTCTGTGGCTGCCCGCCACAATATCAACGCTGCCCGCCACAGATCGATTTTTTCGATTTTCTTCTACTAGGCCTATTTAAAATCCTATTTGATTGCAGAGCGCTGTAGCACATTCGCGCAGCACTTCCTCTCGCTCGTCCCTCTTTCTCTCTCGCTCACCCGTCCCTCTCCCTCATGAACACAGCTGCACAAATCTATCCAACACAACGCTGTCAGTGTCGGAGACCCAGCTTAAAAAAGCAAGCATGTAAGGAGCCTAGCTAATAAGGAGAGCTGAGTTAAAGTTTTCGAGGCTAGCACGCTGCATATTGCATCGGGCCACTGTTATTGTCGAGCCCTGACTCAGACATTAATGTCTAAACTGCTGCCAACAAAAGTGAGTACACCCCTCACATTTATGTAATTATTTGATTATATCTTTTCATGTGACGACACTGAAGAAATGACACTTTTCTACAATGTAAAGTAGTGAGTGTACAGCTTGTGTAACAGTGTAAATTTGCTGTCCCCTCAAAGAAACACATCACACAGGCATTAATGTCTAAACCGCTGGAAACAAAAGTGAGGACACCCCGTGTGTCATTCTGACAGAAACACTGTTAGTTTAAAATGTTAGTTCTAGAGCTGCATTGGAAAAAAACTGACATTGCAATATTTTTCTCTTCTGCTATATAAGAAAAAAATACAGGAATTTTCACCAGATCACTTCAATAGCTGTATTTGAAAAGAATTAATCATCCTAGAATTATTGGGGTGAAAATTAAATTAAGCTGAAATATTTCTTTTTAGTCTGAATACTTTTTTTTAAGTGCAAACCATCCTTTCTTGAGTTTTAATGTAGTAAATATTTTCCAAACAAAATTTAAATTAAAATAAAAGAGCAGCTATACACCAGACACCCGAGGGGTTTACAAAGGTTGCTTTCTTTTTGCAACTAAATCCACGGTTTCAGTGGTTTTCTCCTGTTCCTTACTCATTTTCAAGTTGTTGTCAACAACTAATGGGGGCGGGGGCATATTTTGGCTATATGTATGTTTTTCAATGATATGAATCAAATTTTCATTGCCTTATTGTTAATGGGCTCAAATCTCACTTGTAAATGAAGCACACGCCTGTTTTCTCCGTTGCTTGCATCAGCCACTATTCTGCTTTTCATGTGGCGACTCCGGGTCAGATTCAGCCCTGTACGCGCTCCCGAGCCTCTCAGACTACAGCGACAACACGCCAGCTAACAACATGCAGGCCACTAACACCATAAAACAACCGTCTCACAGCAAAACACAGGCTCCACGTAAAGATACAAAACAACAATAAAGGTTTATGTGCTGAAGCCCATCAGAACAAACAGGTTCAGATGATATCGAGTAAGAACAAAGTGAGCATTAGTAAAGCTGGAGAAACACAGAGAAAGTCATGTTATCTCGCCGGCTAGCGCCAATGCTAATGTTATCCGGTGCAAAGTTAGATAACGTTAGCTTTTCATATTAGTTCACCAACTAACCCGTGTTACTATCCTGTGCACCACTGTTGATTTAGCCTACAAGAATGGATGTAACGTAAAAAGAAAATGTGGAGCGATTTGTTTACTAACGTTAGCCTATAGTAACGTAGCCAGGAGCAGCCAGCTAACGCTACAGTAGCTGCTTCGTAACGTTCCATGTAGGTTTATTGTGGTTTTACCGATACTCAGGTACACAGCTTCTCCACCTCTCAGTTGCTGTAACTAACGTGACCCACATAATATACAACACTGCAACAAAACGGTCACAACAACACAGCGGAAGAGCCATCCACTATCACTAGTTACAGTAAAGTTACTTACTGCGGTCTAACTGTTACAAAGTGTGACACAATCTTATAATATTCAGTCCAGCTCACCACCCGTTTCATTATCTTCCAATATATGTAGCTGTGTTGACATTGCTGAGCCTCCGGTGAAAGATACACAGATAGCGAGCTAACGATGTAGCAATTTGGCTAAATGCAGTAAATGTACCGTGATCGTGTAACGAGCATGGATTAGTTCAACCTGCAGCTAATAAAACTTTTACTGTAACGTTGCAGTGGGAGTTTACCTGAGTTTCCAGCTCTGTCTGTTCTCCCTGTCTGTCTATAGCCGCTGTCACTCTGCCTTTTTTCAGGAGTATTGTGCCGATATGCGGCTCGCTGCGCTGAATGAAAGGTACGGCGCCGGTGTTGATCTGCCTCTGAGAAGGGAACCTTGAAGTAACAGAGCCTGAACATGTCTGAGTGAAAAGCTACAGCCTGCACGCAGATGTTCCTGCGTTTATTGCAGGATTTCTGTCTGAAAGCGGTTGTGTTTCAGATTATGCTACACGTACGAGCACACACCTGTTTGCAATCTTAGAACCGCACCGCTAGTGGCCGCTGGAAACTACATAATGCCCCTACATAATGTTAACAGGAAGTTATTTTTCTAAAATGTCTATGTATTTTATTATTCTCTGCAGACGCCCGGCTGCCATCGTTGAGTAAAGAAGACGTTCCCTCTGAGCAGCAGGAGAGGAGCCCCAGTCTGGACCAGGAGGACCCACCAGATCCCCCACACATTAAAGAGGAACAGGAGGAACTCTGGACCAGTCAGGAGGGAGAAAAGCTTGAAGGGCTGGAGGAGGAAGAAATCACCATGTTCACATTCACTCCTGTCCCTGTGAAGAGTGAAGAAGATGATGAAGAGAAACCTCAGTCCTCACAGCTTCATCAAAGACTCACTGAACAGATGGAAACAAAAGCAAATGAAGAAGACTGTGGAGGACCAGAACCAGCCAGGAACTCAGATCCAGATGGACATTTACAACCAGCGACCGATGACGAGACATCAGACTCTGAACCTGAGACTGATGGGAGTTGTGATTGGGAGGAAGCCAGGGAACCTCAGTCAGGTTCAAACTCTATGCAAAACAATGAAGAATGTGCTACAAGCTTTGGACCAAAGGAATGTCTGCAGGAACACAATGGAGCTCAAACAGGAGAGAAACCACGCAGTTGCTCAGTTTGTGATAAAAGATTCTTTGGGAAAGACTCCTTCAGGACTCATATGAGACTCCATTCAAAAGAAAAATGTTTCCACTGCTCAGTTTGTAAAACAAGTTTTGTTTCCAGAAGTCATTTGTCCATACATGAGAGGATCCACACTGGGGAGAAACCATTTAGTTGCTCTGTCTGTGGTAAAAGATACTTCTGGATGGACTCCTTAAAGACTCATATGAGTCTTCATTCAGAAGCAAAACGTTTTAGCTGCTCAGTTTGCAAAAGAACTTTCAGTTTTCAAAGCAGTTTGTCCAGACACATGAACATCCACAAAGGAGAGGAACCATTTAGTTGTTCTGTCTGTGGTAAAACATTTTACTAAAGCCATATCTGAAACAACATTTGATTCTCCACGCAGCGGAGAAACACTTCAGTTGTACCGTCTGTGGAACAGGATTCGCACAACAGGAAGACCTGAATAGACACGCGACTGTCCACACAGGAGAAAAACCCTACAATTGTTCTGTCTGTGGCAAAGGATTCGCACGAAAGGACGACCTGAAACGGCACACAACTGTCCACACGGGGGAGAAACCTTTCAGTTGTTGTGTTTGTGGCAGAAGATTCACACAAAGCTCAACTTTGACCTCACACCTAAGAGTTCACACAGGAGAAAAACCCTTCAGCTGCTCAGTTTGTAAAGCAAGATTCAGTAACAGAAGCAATTTGTCCACACATATGAGGACCCACACAGGAGAGAAACCTTTCAGTTGCAGCATTTGTGATAAAAGATTCTCTAGGCGCTATTATTTCAGAAACCACAAGTGTGCTGGTGAGAGCAGCGGAAGTAAATGAAGCTTTAGAGAAGCTTGTTCACCCGATTCCTACTGAGGGCAAGACACTGATCAGTTCAAAACTGTGACACATGCTGATTCTCAATTTTCTTAGTTATCCAGTAACTGTAAATTAGATAAACCAACGTTAAATCAACGTTAAACTTTTTTGCAACTGGCCCCACCGGGCCAGTGGATTTGAAACTTACTGTCCCTCCCTCCAAAATGTATTTATCAGTGTTACAACCAACTTTTAAGTTATGTTACTTTGTTGACATGTTGAATCATTTATTTTATATATATATATATATATATCCTGGATATAAAAAAACTAAACTAAAATGTAATCACAGTTAAAATTATAAAAAATGAAAATGGTAACAAAACAATTTACTTTTTAAAACAAAACATCCTAACAGACTCAAACATGACGTGCTCTCTCTCCGGCTGACAGCCATTTAATAAAAGATTTTTACACAGCAGCAGACACGAGTCGCCTCTATCCTGATTGAAAGGTCACCATGGTAGCGACTTGTCAATTACCTTGTAGCCCCGCCCTAAAGCCTCCCCTGCTTCCTGGTCTCTGTTCCTCTAAACGGGACCATAATTTACTAAATGAACATCACGCTGTGCAGGAAAGTGTTTACTGAGGGAATAAATCAGCTGAGAAGAAGAAACATTTTACCGTTATTTCTAATGGAGCCGGACTTTGTTTTGCAACCAGTGGAGTCGCCTCCTGCTGTCCGTTACAGAGAACGCAGGTTTAAGTTCACCTCTGCATGGTTTCACTTCACAGAGAATAACATTTGACAACCACTCGTCACGTCACTACAACTGTTGATTGGCCAACGGTGCGCGCAGTGAGCAGCAAAACAACTGCAGGATGTTAGTTTGTAATGTGATTTTTTTGTTTTTTTGTTTTTTTTTTGAGGGGACAGCAGATTTACACTGTTACACAAGCTGTACGCTCACTACTTTACATTGTAGCAAAGTGTCATTTCTTCAGTGTTGTCACATGAAAAGATAGAATCAAATATTTACAAAAATGTGAGGGGTGCACTCACTTTTGTGAGATGCTGTATCTGTGTGTTTTTTCGGTCAAATCACAAGACTTTAGACAAACTTTGATTTCACACAATTGGACTGTTGCCTTCAAAGCAGAGGTTCAGAGTTTTCCTGCCTGTACAGTATGAAATAACTTCTGTTATTACTTGTTGTTTTTATACCTTTTCTTTTTATTGTACTAGTATGATACTAGTCTGTCCACATGTGTAGTGTTTAAGTTGGAGCTGAGGAGTTGTTTGATTGTGTGTTTGATTGTTCCTCGCCTCTCCTTGAATGTCCATTTAAGGGAGATGATCTCTGTTTCTCAAGACATAGACATCCAGAGCTATTTTAAGAGTCCATCATCCTCCCTTTGCTCTTGGCCAGATGTTAAATACTGAACTAGGTGGGAGAAACTCTTGTCCAGTCTTTTTGTAATACATTCTCCAACGTCAGCAGTTTGTTGTAACTCTTTTTTTTTTTTCTCAGATGCTGTATGTATGTGTAGAGAGTTGTTAGTTGCTGTAATCTTTCTTCAACTCGTTATCTTTGTCCCGGGACTGGTGGATGTTTGTTACAGTGACCAACTTCCCAAGTGACGACATCCCTCAACCCCGACTCGGCAAGGAAACCCGGTCTGTCGAATCATAAAAAGGGAGTTTTGTAGAAAAGAGACTGTAAGTTTGGAAGACCCCACTTTGTCTAACTCAGACTGCTGAAGCCTCAGATTAACTTCACAAAGCATTTTCTCCAGTTAACATCGGCCTCGTTTCAGCTCTGGGACACATTCCTTTAGTGATCAAGTCATTTGGAAGAAACAAGTAGATGATGATGATAACTCCTCATTAACGAACAGGTTTCTCTGCAGAACATCTCTTTCCAGCTCATTCCAGTCTGTTTTCTAAAATCAAGTTTGCGACCTTCTTCTGTCTTGTTTCAGGATAAAGATTCATTTGGAGAAGATTTTTAAAACAAGTTAATGTTTTACTGGAAACTTGTTTTAATATTCTCACAGCTTGAACATGTTTTTTTATTATCAGAAAATGTTTTTAAAACTCTAACAGTGTATTTTAATGACTTTTCTGTTGATTCATAATGTGAATACCTTGTAAAACGTTTTGTAAAACATTAGAAGTAAAAATAAAAATGTGCAATGCTTTAAATGTGCTAATTTATCAGTTGGAAAACCAAATCCTTTAGCTGCTCTGACTGGTCAACGATTCGGCAGCAACTCGGCTCTGAAGAGACACGTGAGAATTTACACACTGCTATTTCATTTCAATAAATCTTGCATGTTATGTGTGTGGCTACTGTTTTCTATTTTTATTAGTTTTCCAACATTTTGTAAAATTTCAGCGGTGTTGGTTTTCTGTCCCATAACCCCCAGCTTCTAACTCTCTGAAACATCAGGAGAAGAATAAAAACAGGATGTGTTTCGTTGCTAACGACTGAATAAATGAATAAATGTGAATGGTTGAAAGCTCCGGTAGGTGATGAGTGACAGCTGGACGGTCAAGTGAACTTCCAGATATGTTTTTTCCCAGAAGACACCGCGCACAAAACATGATGAAATTAATCTCTTGGGGCCGTTTTATTATTATTATTACTATAAATGCATATTAACAGGAATCATAGTATTAGTTGACTATACTGTATAAGTATAGTAAATATTAACATAATGTACACAGATTTTACCTGTTTGTGGAGCGCGTTCCGTGCAATCTAGAAGTTTTTGTCTGTTCCTGGAATTATAAATTGGCTACTTGTGGTGCTCCAAGAGATAGATTTAGCACTGCTAAAACGCCCATCAAAGTTAAGTCCCAAATAAGCTCCAAATGAAAGCATGTTGCTCTGATAAAAAGCTGCTCCATCACCTCCGGGACTGGGCTTTACGCACTGACCCAGGACTCACACATGAACCGGGATCAGCGTGCACCAGAGTCCGGGGACGCGGGGCCTTTAGCGGGGGTGTCGGTGCTCGCTGTTGCTGTCATAATATAAAGTTTGTCTTATAATAAATGCAGGGCTTTGTGCGCGACATGTCTGTGCCAGCCTCACCTAAAGGTGTGGGGCTGTGTCCATTTGGGCAGCCAGTCTCAGTGCTTCAAGCCATCAGCTTATGCTCTTCGTTGTTTGTATGCAGTATTTATTTACCATACATTCTTTGCTCATAACCTTTTCATTTGAAGGTAGACATTTTATTAAAAGCAAACCCAAATAAAAGGCACCTAAAGCTACGATAAAATAGTCCAAATACAAATCAAAGCATGTTTTGACTGCTCAAACATTATGTAGGCTGTATAAAGTCCGTGTTGCTCAAATATAAACACCAAAATTAATGTTTCAAAAGTTGTTTCTGTTACAGTGGGTCATAATATATCTTTTAGTTTGTCAGTGCATTTTGTGGTGTTAGGAATTGTTTTTCTGCGCATTTCCGCACTAACTCAAAACTTGTGTACATGTACACCACCTCCTGAGCAGGCGTAGGATTTGAGCGTGCCGTACGCAAACATCCATACTGATAAATCTCAAAGCCACCGTGGTTTTGGGTGTACGCTGGAAATTTGGTGTACACACTTTTCATAAATGAGGGCCATAGTACATGATATCCAGCTAAACTAGTTTTTTGTGACTGTGGAAACTGAGTTTATGGTCACACAGCATACACAGTAATAGACTTTAGACTGCTGATGTTATATTGGAAATATAGACTGTTATCTAGATATTTTCAAGTGTTGCTGCCTTGTTATGTTTTCTCCTTTAGATGTGACATAGAAGAATTTACTACATCATTTATTTTCCTCCCATAGTTGCAGTGTGGATCATTGGTGACAGCTATATCCAGCATGGTGGCCAGAGAGCTGCAGAGAGCTTAGGAAGCATCTTCACCCTGCTGGACGTCTCTTGGTCTGGTTGGCTTCTCCCCTTCTTTTCCCTTCCCTGCGAAGAGGTGCACCATCAGATGTCCTCATCATGGATGGAGATCAGCTGGCAGATAAATAAGCAAAAGGAGCAACAAGAACAAGAGAAGAAGTAGAGTCATAAAATATAGCAAGGCTGAGGTTAAAAGAATAATCAAATCAGAAATGAAGATGAAATGTCAGGAAGAGTTGGATAGAGATAATATGGGCTGAAACCAGCAGTTGGAGAAATCAAGAGGAAGCAAAAACAGAAAGGAGCAGGACGTTATTTCAAGAATGAAGTTTGTTCACACCTGTTTGAACAGGACTTCAAAGTCCTGTTCAAACAGGTGTCATGTCAGGTGCAGGTGTCATGATGTTCAAACATCATGACACCTGCACCTAAAACCTGTTTGTTAACTTCAACCAAACAAGAAAGTAACCTGATCCTGTTCCAGCCCCTCCTGCCTGCCGCCATTACAGGTGCAGCTCTGAGTGATTCCAGGAAACAGCTCACCTGTGTTGAAGCTTTTTTCTCTGCTGCCGTCATCAACACTTTGGACGCTTTGAGGAAACTGTAAGTTGCTTTGTTTGATAATTTAACAACAAGTTTGTCTTCAGTCTCCTTAAGGTTTGTTTCTTGCTGTCTAATGTTTGTAGTATTTGTTCACTTCTTATTTCATTAGAAAGTTTGGAGAACTCATGTGTTTGAAGAGAAAT
Source organism: Micropterus salmoides (assembly GCF_014851395.1). Classification (NCBI taxonomy): domain Eukaryota; kingdom Metazoa; phylum Chordata; class Actinopteri; order Centrarchiformes; family Centrarchidae; genus Micropterus; species Micropterus salmoides. The sequence goes on from NW_024040040.1 coordinate 3,691,935, forward strand.
TTACATGTTGTTGGATTATTGATTTACTGGAATCAAATAATCTGATGTTTATGTAAAAAGCAGACTGGATCAAGTTTAACAGATTAAGTGAGGGGAAAGTGAAAGTAGTGAATATTCAGGGTAGGAGCCACAGAGTTTGTTGTCTATCCATGCTCTTCACTCGTATTGGCACTTGGGAGTTTGGGTGATCTCGGGAGTGAAATTCTCTGTTGACCTCATTGTTTATCTACAGTGGAGCATTTGTGTTGTCTGGTGCCGTTGTGTTTTCTCTGCATGGATGTATGGAAACGGCTGCTAAGTGGAACCCTTGTGCTGTGAAAGTAAATGGGTTAAACGGTGTGACGGAAATGTGCTGAACTATCACTGTGTGCACGTCATCAGTTTTTCTACTGTGTTTAGCCTACTGCGGCTGTTTTTCCTTTATCGACATTCAGCCGCAATATACAGGGCTCGAGTTACCTGGGAGCCAGTAGGAGGGTCTAAAATCAGCATCTGTGGCGCTCACAAATAATGTAGTTTTTATTGAAGATAGCAGGCTAAAACATGTTTTCCAAACAAACTGCCACCACGTGACGTCATTATGACACCACATGACGTCATGATGACAGGATGGCTGCATTTCTCCACCAGGCAGCCTCTACAGGTGCAGTACAGTGTTGGTCTAACTGTAATGCAGGTTGGAAGAAGCCACTAATCGCCAACATTATCTTGTGTTGATTAGAAAGCTGTAGTTTTAGACTAGGTGAGTTACTATGCTGCCATTTCCAGCGGGATCTACAAGCCAATCTCAGCTGCTATGGAGGATGCTAGCCCTGCTGCTGGACCTGATGTAGCTGCCTGTGTTACCACCACAACACACGTTGTCGTTGTCTAATGTCGATAAGACTTTTATGAGGATGTTTTATTGTTGTCTTATTTAATCTATTCTTTCTTTTGCCTTTGTGAGCTGGTTTGGGTCTCTCACGCTTAAAAACAAGAACAGGCTGCAATAGTTAAGGTGTGTGGCAAAATTTCCCACAACCCTCTGACTGACTTAAATTCTGTATATGAATATGAATGCACAATCAGTCCTGGCCGACCCAAGTCACCCTCTGAACAGCTGCTTCATTTTGTTGCCATCTGGCCGCAGATTCAGTCCGTCTAAATGCAGGACAAACTGACACAAAAACTCTTTTGTCCCTGCTGCTATAGGCTTTTTTAATAAGTCAATGTGAGTTGTGGACTGCTGTGTAGTATGTATTTTGTCTATACTGATGTATGGTTGTTGTTTTGTATAATCTGTGTGTTATTTATGTCACATGCTGCTGCAAAACAAATTGCCCCCCTGGGATAATAAAGACTCCTTGAACTTGAACTCAACTCCAGTGTGGAGAGAGCTAGTTCGTTCAGGGCAGCCTATACTGTCGCTAAAGAAAGGATGCCTTATACAAAATGAAATCCCACTTTTAAACTTACTGAGCTGAATGGCGCGCCAGTCGGCCCTGCTCACAGATCCGATCATTCACGTGTCCAGACTGTAGAGCACATTGCACAAGAGATGAAAAAGAAATTTATTTCCTCAAATCACTTGATTCCCACATTAGCATAACGCTAGATGAAAGCACAACTCATGGACGCTCATGCATGATTATTTATGTGAGGTACGATGTGACTGGGAATGGAGATGTGGACAATGTTTGTTTTGTTCAAAGCTGTACTAAAGGACTTCTAAGTATTAGCAGTATTAGTTCCAACACTGGTTTACGCAGGCATCAGACATCCACTGGATTCCTCGCTGACTTAGTGACAAAGATGTGTCAATCTGACACAGACCCCAAACGATGAACGTGGTCTCTGCCATGAAGGACTGAGCTGAAGGTCAGAGAGGGCATCACCAGTGGCCAGTTCAAAGGGACTGAACTCACAGAAACTCACCCTAAAATAAACAAGTCACAATTCTACGAGTCCATCATTGATAATCTCATCAGACCTTCTTCTCGATGGTTGCTATTTCAAATCCACTGGATCAGCCCTGTTGGGCCAAAGAGAGGACAGAGCTCGTTCTGCTTGGAGAGTGTGATGTGGGAAAGTTTGCTATACTCCTCGGAGAGTCCTCCAAAGAAGCTGTCAGTGAGTTCAGAGACTGGACATTACAGTGCCAGGACCATCAGGGTAAAACCGAGCAACACTGTTCTCTCGACTCCTGCAGAGTGAGAGGGGCTCTCTGCGTGTAATGACACTGACTGCAAAACCAGGAACCGGATGCGAACAAAGAGCCTTAACGCATTGTTGTTTGTGGATCAAAATGGGAATCCCATCGACCATTTTCACCCTCTTCCTTTGTACAATCTTGGGATAGAAAAGGACCTCAGACTTCAGCATGACGGGTCCAGGACCACAGCCTCCAGAAAACAGACCGCTTTGGTCTATTTTTTTCTGTGTAATGGTAACTGAACAGCGTTAATCGTTTACTACACTGCATAATCCTTGGGCTCTTGCAATGGTCATTATGGTCAATGCTGCTACTATACAAGCAATCCCGGTGAGAGGGGTTATATGCAGAGACTGTGGGATATATGGATGTTTCGAAACCCATCATCAACACTGACAGAGAAACAACTCTTAGCTCAGTGTTCTAACATCCGCAAACGGCAACTGCTATCACAACTAGAGATTGACGAAGTACAACAAATTTTCTACGGCAAGGGGGAGCCAAGACGACAGGTCAGCGGGGAGATGTTATCATTATCATCCCCACACTCAGAGACTGGGTCCCAAGCCTCAATAACAACATGCCCTTACGGCACAGAATCACTCAACATAAGGGCGACTGACCGACGATTGAAGATCATAACCAAGCTGGACCCCCAAGTACAACGACCAAGATTGCTAAGGCTAAGTGACAAAGTACCCTCTGAAAGTCTGCTAGAAGATGTGAAGCCACAAAAAGCATTAACCCCCAAGGAGAAGGCTAGAGGTCAAGATCAAGGTAACACGACTAAAGAGATACAAGGGAGAAGCAGAAGCCAGGAGAATAAACCGGATGTTCTCCACCGAACCATCCAAAGTGTACTCTCAGTGGCAGAGTAACACAAGATCAGGTCCACCCAGGGCCTAAATTAAGTCCCAGGAACTTTATTTTACCCCCAGATGTAGCAGAGGAGTTCAGGTGATGAGGGTACAGGGCTATTTTTAGACTTTTAGAAAGCACATGCAGTGTTAGGAGAATTTAATGCAGTAATACAGTAACCGTTCTGCTCCACATGCACCTAAGACCTGTTTTAACTGCAATTAAACAACACAAGAACCTGATCCCCTTCCCTCCCTTCTGGCTTGCTGCCAGTTCAGGTGCAGCTTCAACTCATTCCAGAAAAACAGCTCACCTGCGTCAATCATTTTCTCTGCAGGTGTTGAGTGAGAGTCTTCTTCATCAACAGTTTGGACGCTTTGAAGAAACATGTAAGTTGCTCTATGGTTGGTTTCTTGCTGTCTAATTTATGGCCACAGGTTCTCAACACAAATCTGTGTAGATGACTTGGACAGAGGAGAGTCAGTGTCTCAGGACCAGGTTCTGAGTCTTAATGTCAAAAATATATTCATGAAAAATGTTCAAGTTAATTAATCTTTGACTCCTGTTATTATTCTTTGATTTACTTTTTGGGGGATAATCATGATCTAAGATCCCATAATGCTTTGCGGGATGTAAACAGGAAGTACAGCAATAATGTTGTCATGGATTCAGTGAGTTAGCTTTCGGCTACAACTTAAACCAAAATTTGTTCACACTGTCTCTATTAAAAGGAGCTGAATCAGCTGTTAGCAGCGTACCCATGATGACACTACTACTGGATTACTGTGATACTGAAGGAAACTTAAAATATAATGATTCTATAAATGCAGTTACTAGTATTGGATTGTAGTCTCCTGTTGATGTTAAATGTAAATATGTAAATCAGTGTGTCATCTGCATAATTATGGTAACATATTTAGTTGTTTTTCATAATCTGAGCCAGTGAAAGCATGTAGATGTTAAACAGCCTTGAGCAACTCCACAGGGAATGTTTGTCAGCTCAGATGTGTAATTATGGTAATTTCATATAGAAACTATGTCCTCAAACCACTTTAGTAGCATGGCAGAAAGTTCAAGGTGTAAATTAATGAGTTCTTTAAACGTGTGACACAGTTGTGTGTAGTTACTTGTTACCTTACAGTCCAATTCCCGTTCATCGCTGATACTTATCCAGTTCCCCCATACATCTGATAAGTACTTTAGCCTCTTCGAGTTATCCATTTAGTTGAATGAATATTTTACATTTTGTGTGTTTTTGAATTTATCTGTTTCTTTTAGTAGCATGCTTTTTCTGGCTATTTCGGCGTTGTGCTTTTTAAGGTTATCGTTGATGAAGACATTTGAACCTTCCTACCTTGTAGTTGTAGACTGTTGGATAGAGAGTGTGCACTTGTGACAATTTGCCCCATCGGCAGGTAAGTTGTCACACTGGATTCTTTCTAAACTACTCAATTTTAAATATTGATTTCAATTTAAACCAGAACTAAATATAAAAACAATCATGAATAGAGAATCTGGAAAATTAGCCCTTCTTAATCAAAACTAAAATGCTGGCAGAGAACATATTAAGTGGCACGGCCACTTTACTTTGAAATCGTACGTTCTCTGGAGTGGAAATAGATTGATGGTAACTGAATGGAATGATACAGATAACTTGCTTAAATGTTTGAAGGGGACATATTATGCTTCTCATATCTGCGTGAAGGACCAGTATAAGAAAGAAAATATTTTTTTGGACTTTAAATCATACACAACTACAATATAGTACAATAGGTCTCCTTTAACTTCTTAAAAAAACAGATGTGGTGTTTAAACACACTGATGCAACTAATGTGCATTTTTATACGACGTACATATTCAGAGTCACAGTTCCGGCACACATAAATTACCTGTCCTGAGGTGCAAACGTCATGGGCCCATTTGTTGTATTTCACACATTTTATCCACATCTCCTTTGGAATACTGTTGATAATTTCTAACAATTTGTTCCTTCCTTCCTTTAAAAACACATTTCCTCATTACAATTACAAATAAATTACATAATTGGTCTACCTTCCATGTTGCCTAACTAAGTTACTGACTACATTAAGTAGTGCGGGCGTGTGTGTGTTTGTCTACTAACACACTACATGCCTACAGTATGAGACCATACATTCCCACACGCACACTCACTCTACTTCATGTCATGAATTCAGTCTTGTGTAGTCCAGAGATTTGCCTGCTGCTGTAAACTACACTGTATAATCTATTTACAGTACCATTTTAATACTGGTGTCAGAAGTAATTACACAGTTTGATTCTGTTTTTTGAGCATGTTCTCTGAGTCTATTTGTAGTTGGGCAAGTTGTCACATCTGACGACTTGCCTCAAAGTTGTTAAGACAACTTGCCCAAACTGACGTGTGTTAACATTGGCTAAATCTCAAGTTTAGCTTCACATAGCTCTACAGCTTGAGTCCTCTGTTTTGTGCAAAATTATCATTTTGAACAATCCTACCTAACAAAGTTGGGTTGAGTCTTCTTCATCAAGCTTTGAAGAAACTGTAAGTTGCTTTGTTTGACACTTTAAAATCAGACACAACAGTACACCAACTTTTCCTGTTAAACTTTTCAAAAGAATTCTGACTTTAAAGGTTCAGTGTGGACGTTTTAGTGGCATCTAGTGGTGCAAGTTAAGAATTGTACCCTCCCTCCCCTATCCAAGCGAGTTGTATAGCTACGGTGCCTAAGACAGGATAAAAGATGTCACAACACCAGAGAAGAGATTACCAGTCAAGAAATGAGGTTTCTTTAGATAGATATATTAAGAAATTATATTTACTTGATTATTCAGTATAACCATATATCATTTTTTTTTTTTTATATTATTATTTGTTCATTAATAAACAACAGCTACATGAAGAAATGAAGTGCTACATGATGTCTCATACCTGTAATACATTATTTTACATCTTGGGAGGGTTGGCAAATCTGGACTAGCATACCAAAGAAAATGAAGAACATCTCAAACACTATCACATCTAGTTCATCCAGTATGATGACTGACAGATACCAGGACAATGTAAGCCTCCCTGCTTCTGCACCACAGCCCATTATAAACCACATAATACATGACGTTTACAAGGCTCCTCTCACTTTGTTTAATTAATTAGATAAGCAATCAGCAATACAACAGAAACACAAAGTAGTACTGACGGCCATAATTTCAGCTTGTGGTAAAACGGTGCAACATTTTTAATGAGCATTTAACATGTGAAAGTACAAAGTACACTTTTGTGTGCACAGTGGGAAGCAATATCCAAAAAAAGACCTTTTTAAAAAAAAAATGCAAATTCTGAAAGTATTCATTATTGGTCACTTGGTAGGCACAAGGTCTTGTTATGTGTCACCATTAGCAGTAAAATAAATACATGTTTTCCACCAGGGCAGTAAGATGTGAAGTTTAGCTGCTGATCTGAACTTCTCTGCTGTTACCGTTTTGTTGCTAATAATATTCATCAGCTGATTGTCTCACGAAGGTAACTGCACATTTCTGTCCACTTAATAAAGCCATAACAGAGGCTGGAGAAGAACTACATGAAGTTACAATCCAACTACATATTTTTTCTACCAGCCCAGTAAAAGTTTAGCTGCTGATCTGAGCTTTGATGCTGGAAGCTACGTTTTATTGCCAATTAGTGATCAGCTGATTCTCACGAATGTAACCTGTGATCGTTCATTTGTCGAAATGTCAGTTCTCTTCTTACTTCTAATAAACCAGAACACTACTCAGAGACTGTTTATTATTATTATTATTACTATTATTATTATTAAGCAAAAGAAGAACGTTGTGATGATGAAACTCTTTAGCCTGTTTGTCCGTTGTCGGCTATGGTAGAAACATGACAACACAATACAGCGACCTCCATCGAAAGGGGGTGCCCGCGGTTATGTAGATATAAATGTCTCATTCTAAGGTAATCAAACATAACGGGTCATTATGTAAGGTCTTTATACACCACTGAAAACATAGTTATAAATATTAGATTGCATTTCTGTCAATGAATCCTCAGAAATATGACACACTGAACCTTTAATCTCAGAACTTAAAAGATATTCACGTGGCCCTAATCCTCTTCCGTAGTTGTTTGAAATTTAGGTTTTAATTTATGCACAGATATATGGGAAGTGTAAATCACACTGAATCTGAAACTTGTGTGTTCAGGTTTGACTGAGTCATGACTGACAGAAAGGGAGTCGACTCTGCTGGACCTGGACCTGGACCTGGACCTGGTGGTGTGTCCATCAAGGATGCTGGCAAATGTATTGAAAGAGGACGTGGATCTGACAGACGGTGAGTATCTGTCAGTATTAAACAGTGTTGGCCAATCAGAGCTAAATGTTCATGTCTCATGTTGCTCACTGCTGATGTTTGTCCTCATTAAATCTTAAATCAATCCTTTTTAGTTTGAACACAGTTAAGTTTCTTATCTGTTAACAGTGAAATCTGCTTAGAAATCACTACATTCAGTCCTGGTTTGGTTTGGTCCAAAATCTTATGGAACAGTGAACTGATGATACTCAGACTGAAATCATTCAGCTTTATGTTTTATTGAACTTTGATCCTTTTCTTGTTGATAGCTGCTAGTTTCTGCAGCAGCTTCTGAGTCTGAAGACTAAACAGTGAATTTCCATCCCTGGCGGTCTAGGTCCCCTTGGTCTAACAGGATACCAATCTCCTTCAAGAGACATAGGTCACCTGAACGATCCATTAATTTTGAAGGACAACAACCCTCTGCTGCAAAGAGGTCAGCTGTTAATAACATTACAATATTACTGATTCATGTTTTAACCAGAGACGTTTTATTGAACCTGTGTTTATTTTCAGGATTGTTCTTCTTCACATACATTTTTATTCTCACATCTGAAGCTGCTAGTTTAACATTTTCTCTGAACACAACGTTCTGACTCTTGTCTATTGACAAACCACTGATCCTTTGCCTGTAAAATGTAGTGCAGAGATGTTTGTTCTGGTTCTATAAGATCAGACATGTATTTTGGCCCTAAACCATTCAGTGATTTATACCATTGATATTAAAATCAATTCTCTGACAGACAGGAAGCCAGTTTATAGACCTCAGTACTGAAGTGATGTGATCGACTTGTCTGACTTTTATTCTTTCTTCCTTGGCTCAAACAATGCCTTCAGTGTTATCTTTGTTTAACTGAAGGAAATTCAGGCACATCCAATCGTTCATATGTTCAATTGCACATGCTCAGTACTAGTATGGGATTATAGTCTCCTGTTGATATGATTATGTAAATATGTGTGTTGTCTGCATAATTATGGAAACTTATGTTGTTTTTCATAATCTATGTCAGTGTAAGCAGGTAAACGTTAAGCAGCCTTGGGAATGTTTGTCAGCACAGATGTGTAATTATTACCTATAGACAGAACGTAGTCAAACCAGTTCAGTAGTGTGGCAGAACGTCCCACCCAGTTATCCAGTTGGTCTCATAATATGTTTAATCAGACAGAATCCTGCCTGAAAGACATTGAAGCAGTTGTTTAGTGCCAACAAGCTGTTCAGCTGTTAAAAACCAGCCTTTTCATTGGTTTTACTTAAAAACAGGAGGTCTGATATGGGCCTATAGTAATTGCTCACTAGTGATGTGTCTTAATAAGTTTTCAACATCTGGGGGAAGAAACTTAAGAGAAGAGAAAAGTTCTGAGATAAAAAGATCTGAGGCCATGCAGTTAAATTATGTAGCAGATGGAGCAGGTGGAGATTTAAACATTAAGCATTAACACAACAAACACTACTCTCTGTCAGGTAAGTGTCAGCACGGTGTAGCCTACTGACTTCATAACCGACATCCACCAACGCGTCTGTAGTTTCAGACTTTATTCTGCTCTCACCTGAGTCATGTGTATGCAGACTGCAATAAATAAAAAAAATAAGTAACAAAGTAGCACGATGAATGTATCCCAATGTAGCAGAGTAAAATTAATGATTTTTAAAAAAAAATCTATTCAAGTAAGAGTATGTTGAGTAGGGGGCTTTAAAACTACTTTGACAAGTACAATTTACTCAAAAAAGTTACTTGCACATGAAACAGAGTACATGTAATTCGTTACTACCCACCTCTGCTAATTAGCCATGTTTTAGCTTGCCTTCTCTGCTGTTTTGAGTCCATTGTAAAGTAGTGTCATTCCCAAATAGTCCTTTCGCTTCCATGTTCACTTCTTCATTTCGGTTTTCTAACATTTTCTTTAGAAGTCGTCCATCAAGAAGGGGGTATCTTGCTGCTAATTACTTTAGCAAAGTACGTTTTTGGTTTTTGGTCACTGGAGTACAGGCTTGCACTCTCATAGTAATGAGGACATCACAAAGGTGTTGAAATTATGGCAAGAGGCTACATCATCTGAGTAAATTACCATCCCAATAAATTATGAGTATCCAGAGCCGCTGCTCATAATTTCTAGCAGAAAAAAACAAGAATATCGCTGAGGCATGAGCAAACGGCAAAGCGTCTACACTGTAAGAAAGCAGGAGATAAAGGGTTAAGTCTAATTCAATTTTGTAACCAACACTTTAGCTGAAGAACCTTTACATTGTTTGTCTCTGTGGAGAAATCATGAAGAATTAGCTCACATTATGTCTGTCCACACAGAGACGACCAGGAGAGTTCAGAGGTTCCCATTGGTCAGTCTGTCCAGCAGCATCAAACACATCTGGACTCCGTATTTATGGTCTGTACATGTACAACAACTACTTTATATCTGTTCTGTTTGAAATAGTCTCCATGCTGAACAACAGACCAGTGGACTGTCAGTCTGTCCAACATGGATCTGATGTTTGGATTCACGATTTGTAATTTGATTGTAGTTCATATAATATTATGTTTCAGCTGCTGGAGGAGAAAATGAAAACCTTGATGGATAAAGAACTGAAGAAGTTCAAGAAGGTTCTGAGTTCAAAAAACCAATGCTTGGAGAGTCAGCGGGAGGATGAGGAAGTGTTGTTACTGAAGACCACACTGTGCTTCTTGAGGAAAATGAAGCAGGACGAGCTGGCTGACAGTCTGCAGAGCAGTAAGAGGATTTCTCTAAAGATTTAACCTGCTGGATAAACAGGACATTTACTGATGTCTCATGAGATGGAGGGAAATATGTCATTGACTTGTATTGTCATATCTACTTTATACATCGATTATGGATCTCTTTTGTTGTGTTTTCATTTAGAACATCTTGCTGCAGACTGTCAGCCTAAACTTAAATCTAACCTGAAGAAGAAGTTCCAGTGTGTGTTTGAGGGGATTGCTGAAGCAGGAAACCAGACTCCTCTGAACCAGATCTACACAGAGCTCTACATCACAGAGGGAGGGACTGCAGAGGTCAGTGATGAACATGAGGTCAGACAGATTGAAACAGCATCCAGGAAACCAGACAGACCAGAAACAACCATCAGACAAGAAGATGGACCAATCAGAACAGTGATGACAAAGGGAGTGGCTGGCATTGGGAAAACAGTCTTAACACAGAAGTTCACTCTGGACTGGGCTGAAGACGAAGCCAACCAGGACATACAGTTCATATTTCCATTCACTTTCAGAGAGCTGAATGTGCTGAAAGAGAAAAAGTACAGCTTGGTGGAACTTGTTCATCACTTCTTTCCTGAAACCAAAGAAGCAGGAATCTGCAGGTTTGAAGAGTTCCAGGTTGTGTTCATCTTTGACGGTCTGGATGAGTGTCGACTTCCTCTGGACTTCCACAACACTAAAATCCTGACTGATGTTACAGAGTCCACCTCAGTGGATGTGCTGCTGACAAACCTCATCAGGGGGAACCTGCTTCCCTCTGCTCGCCTCTGGATAACCACACGACCTGCAGCAGCCAATCAGATCCCTCCTGGGTGTGTTGACATGGTGACAGAGATCAGAGGTTTCAATGACCCACAGAAGGAGGAGTACTTCAGGAAGAGGTTCAGAGATGAGGAGCAGGCCGGCAGAATCATCTCCCACATCAAGACATCACAAAGCCTCCACATCATGTGCCACATCCCAGTCTTCTGCTGGATCACTGCTACAGTTCTGGAGGAGGTGTTGAAGACCAGAGAGGGAGGAGAGCTGCCCAAGACCCTGACTGAGATGTACATCCACTTCCTGGTGGTTCAGTCCAAACTGAAGAACATCAAGTATGATGGAGGAGCTGAGACAGATCCACACTGGAGTCCAGAGAGCAGGAAGATGATTGAGTCTCTGGGAAAACTGGCTTTTGAGCAGCTGCAGAAAGGCAACCTGATCTTCTATGAATCAGACCTGACAGAGTGTGGCATCGATATCAGAGCAGCCTCAGTGTACTCAGGAGTGTTCACACAGATCTTTAAGAGGAGAGAGGGCTGTACCAGGACAAGGTGTTCTGCTTCGTCCATCTGAGTGTTCAGGAGTTTCTGGCTGCTCTTCATGTCCATCTGACCTTCATCAACTCTGGTGTCAATCTGCTGGCAGAAGAACAATCAACCTCCCAGAAGTCTGAAACAAGAAAAGATGAATCTGCAGTGACACAGTTCTACCAGAGTGCAGTGGACCAGGCCTTACAGAGTCCAAATGGACACCTGGACTTGTTCCTCCGCTTCCTCCTGGGAATTTCACTACAGACCAATCAGACTCTCCTACGAGGCCTGCTGACACAGACAGGAAGTAGTCAGAGACCAATCAGGTAACAGTCAAGTACATCAAGAAGAAGATCGAAGAGATTCCCTCTGCAGAGAGAAGCATCAATCTGTTCCACTGTCTGAATGAACTGAATGATCGTTCTCTAGTGGAGCCGATCCAACAGTCCTGAGTTCAGGAAGACTCTCCACAGATAAACTCTCTCCTGCTCAGTGGTCAGCTCTGGTCTTCATCTTACTGTCTTCAGAAAAAGATCTGGACGTGTTTGACCTGAAGAAATTCTCTGCTTCAGAGAGGCTCTTCTGAGGCTGCTGCCAGTGGTCAGAGCCTCCAAGAAAGCTCTGTAAGTGAGATTTATTCATCAATAAATACTCTGCTATCTTTCAACAGGAGGAAAAAATAAATACCTTATTTATTTAGTTAGTGATGTCTCGCCAGCCTGAGTCTGTATAACCACTCAGATAGTAGCTGTGATCATGTGTAGCTTGCATTTTGTTGTAATTCAGATATTGTTCAGAATGAAATATGAACTATATATAGCCGAATCAGAATTGTCAAGTCCTGCCTATAGTCGAATCATGTACGTGCTTGTGCAGGGTGATTGTGAGCAGCGAGGGTTACACACGGTTTGATCTTGAGAAGCTGCAGAGCTGCAGTCTCTATTTAATAGTCACTGTAACTTACACTCTAAACTACAAATAAACTGAGGCTTATTGTTAATCATTTTCTCTCTGCTCGCCTGCTATTCACCGGTCTTGTGCAGAGTTTTGCGTGCCGCACATCGCGGTTCATTTCAAGTAACTGTCTAAAACTGATATAATAATCTTTGTGTGGTTCATCAATGGTGATAAATGATCCGAATGTCCCGCGAGGTGAAGACAACTCTGCACAACACCAGTAAAGCAGGGTTTTCATCTCTACAGGAAGTTCCTCCAAGGGCTGGACAATTAATTGAAAAGTAAAACTTCACTTTCCAGCTGTTGTGGAAACCCAGACAGACTTTTATTAAGGAACACACTGTGACCTACACTGTACATTTACTGCCAGACTGAGAACTTACTCTCGCTTTCAGCCGCTCGCTCTCTGACACTCACTCGCTACCCAAACACACTGCAGTTCAATATGTGACTCCGCTGCTCTTATAACAACACCTGTCACGTAGATGTCATTTGATGAATGAGGAAAAGAAGCTAGCAAAGCCTGATTTACCGTGCTCACACCATGTGCGGGGAAAATCATTTGTTCTGCATTGATTTTAATAATCGAGTGAAGTTTTAGTAGCAGCTCTCATAAATCAGCAGCGGCGATGAACCGACTCTCTGTAATGTGCACGTTTATATTACCTTATTAATTAATATTTAGATAGCCTAATGGATTTGTGAAATCTGTGAATAAATGAACCCAAGCTTTAATAGTAGAGCATATGAAATATGAGAGCAAAAAAACATTCAAAAACAAAATAATCATCCAATGATCGGAATCCAGGTGAAATGTTTAATTAATCGTGATTTTGATTTAGGTAAAATCGTCTGGGCCTAGTTCCTCCTCTGCCACTACACACATGCGCAGTGACTCCTCTTCTTTGAGAGCTAGGGTTACAGTTCCACTGGTCGTCTGTTTATTCCTCATTCAGTCAAGATTAGTTGCCACATCTCCAACATGTTCAAAGTCAAACAGCAAAGATTTTAACATGTGCTGAGAAGAGATTATATACAGTGTAGTTTTGAGACTCAACATTTTAAAACAAATGGTATTTCTTCTCCAGACTGAGTGGCTGTAACCTCTCAGAGAGAAGCTGTGAAGCTCTGTGCTCAGTTCTCAGCTCCCAGTCCTCTAGTCTGAGAGAGCTGGACCTGAGTAACAACAACCTGCAGGATTCAGGAGTGAAGCTGCTGTGTGCTGGACTGGAGAGTCCACATTGTACTTTGGAAACGCTCAGGTTGGGATTGATTAACCCACTCAATTGATGGCTATTTAAAAACTGATTCACATAAGTGGATAAACAACTAACTTGTGTAGGATTGTGTCTGCTAATATGACTTGTCAAGGACCTTAACCTGAACTTTGGCAGTTGTTTCTAGACTCAGAGAATTACTTTACATTAAAATTTATTGTGATTTTCTGTTGTTCGTTGTTTTGGTGTTTGCTGTTATATTAAATAACACAATACATTTTTTTAAAGATTTGTTTTAAATTTTCATCTGGAACAAAAATGTACCTGAACAAAAAACTAACAAACAGAAAAACTTTACTGCCTCTTGTTCACAGAGGGTTCATGTTTTGTTGTTTTGTATGTTTGCAGGCTGTCAGGCTGTCTGATCACAGAAGAAGGTTGTGCTTCTCTGGCCTCAGCTCTGAGCTCCAACTCCTCCCATCTGAGAGAGCTGGACCTGAGCTACAATCATCCAGGAGACTCAGGAGTGAAGCTGCTGTCTGCTGGACTGGAGGATCCACACTGCAGACTGGACACTCTCAGGTATGAAGAGGCCTGCTGCAGCCACAGACTGTCTGATAGAGGAGGTATTTTTGGTTAATGTTGGATATGAGTGTTTTTCGCCTTTTTCTGGCCAACCTGTGGGAGATACATAGTCATGCAGAGTACCAAATGAAAGGTCTGCTCAAGTCGGATTGATTGATGCCCCCCCATCACTGTGGAACTTTGTCAGTCTACAGGCCTGTAAAGACTGGGTGTGCTTTTGGTGACAGGAATGTTGTTCACATTCACTGTTTTTATCAAAATTTCAATGTTTTGTTATTTGGAACTTGGTTGTATGGACAGAAATAGTGTTTTAAAGATATCTCCCAATAAAAGTCAACATTTAAACAGTAAATATTGCCAAAATATGGACATTCGCCTGGTATATTTTGAAAATATTGTATAACTGTTGTATTTTAGTTTATTTTCATCTAATTTACAGTTACAATTGCATTCTATGTGTATTAGAACTATCTTATGATGGTTTTGATGATTTATTGCATTAAAACATAGCTTTTTTTTTACCTGGCGAGGATGAAAATATCATATTTTTCATGAATTATGCATCTAGGCCAGGAATTATTCCTGATTCATTTTGGGTATGTTATTTTAGGCATTTTCCTGGAAAAGGGTGTCTTTTTTTCAATAGGATATGAACAATCACACATGAAGGAAGCCATTTTTTCTTTGCTCAGAACAGAAACGCTTAACATAAAATAGAGATAATTGTGTAGGAGATCTCCAAGGAGAACAGGATAATATAACTTAAAATTCACCTCACGGTACCACTCTTCAACAAGAGAAAATTGAAATATAATATCCATAACTATCTTTTCAGTGGTGTATAAACCTTACTTAATAAACCATTATGTTTTTATTAACTTAGAATGAGCCATTTATATCTACATAACCGCAGGCACCCCCTGTTCATGTCGCCATGTTGCATCATCATGTTTCTACAGTAAGCCAAAACGGACAAACAGCGTTACGGAGCACGTTTTGTCACTTGCAACCCGAGAGTTGTATGTTCAATCCCACATCTTTCACCAAATTAATTTTGCACCAACTGTTTCTCAGGCTCACATTATGGCCCGTGCTGCGTTGTTTGTGTTTCGGTGTTTGATCCTCATCCATCAACCTACGGACGCTTTTTCATTTCCCCAGTATCTCCAGGCAGAGGACATTCAGGGTAATCGCGTTTTCTGATGGCACTTGTGTGTCAAGCAGCTACAGACTCTTTTAATGCCATTCAGAATGTTTCAAAGTAAAAGCTCAGTTCAACTCCAATACTGCATTATAGAAAACAAGTTTCTTGCGCTTTTATTTTATTGGCTAAAGAGGAAGAGATTATGTGAGTAACTGTTGCTGCCATGACTGAGATCTATTTCAGCACCGCCAACAAAGTATTTATATTTTTTGCTGCTATCGAAACACCATAATTGGACAGGTGGTTGCAATTTGCAACCTCACCGTTAGATGCCACTAAATCTTACACACTGAACCTTTAAGATATACTAAACTATGAATTCAGAATTCTTATAAATACAAATACTAAACACTATTAATAGATGGTGGGAGACGGAGTTGTGCTGCTTAATTACAAATAATAATAATATTAATATTTATTTATAAAGAACTTTTCAAAACAATGTTACAAAGTGATTTCACAAGAGCAAACACTTCAAACAAATAAGATATACATGGCTCTGATTTCCTCGGGCAGGCTGTCCCCCTGCTCCCCAACGCTTTGTCCCCTTTAGTTTACAGTCGAGACTGAAACAGACAACAGACCTCTGCATGAGGATCTCAATGTACATGCTGGTGCGTTTAAGACTAAAAGGTCAGAGATATAACAGGTAATTACAGCTGTTGCAGTAATCCAGGCGTGGTGAAATAAAGGCGTGTACGATGGTCTGAGTGTCCTTAAAATTAAAATTAAAATTAAATTTTTAATATATTTCTAAGCTAAAAAAAAACATGATTGCACAAACTTTGTGGTGTGCTGCTCAAAACTTAAACAACTGTTTAATTAGACGCCAGGATTCTTTGCAATAGGGCTGATATGATCTACTAGGGAACCAGCAGATGGCAGTATTTGCTTTGCCATTTGCTGGGACCCAATGACCAGGATCTCTGTTTCGGCTAAGTTCAGCAGGAGGAAATTAATTGACATCCAATTATATTATCCAAGTATTGATATCACAGAGGCAGTCTGTAAGTGAACTCATTTCAAGCATTTCAGGGTCTGTGGACGGGCAGGTACATTTTTGTGTCATCAGCGTAAATATGAAAAGAGACACCATGTTTCTGGACAATGTGTCCAAGAGGAAGCAAATACAGGGAAAATAAAATGGGTTCTAAGACTGACCCCTGAGGCACACCATATTTAACCGGACAGAATGAGGAGACAGTTATTCAGACAAACAGACTCTCCCATTTGACAGGTAGGATGAAAACCATTCTAAGGCAGTACCGGATATCCCCAGTCAGTACCTCTGTCTAACATGATGTTGTGATCAATGGTGTCAAAGCAGCGCTAAGGTCCAGGAGTACCAGGACTGAGCACATACCTTCATCAGCAGACATTAAAAGGTCATTGGTGACTTTAAGCAGGGCAGTCTCAGTGCTGTGGTACTTCCTGAAACCAGATTGAAACTTTTAAAATATTTATTTCCCAGTGTGCAGAGCAGTTGTTTGGACACAATATTTGCTAAAATCTTTGCTATAAAAGGTCATTTGGAAATTCGTCTAAAATTTTGAAGGAGGGAGGGATCCAGACCATGCTTTTTTAATACTGGGTTCACACAAGCAGTTTTATAAAAGTCAGGAACACAATCAGTAGATAGGGAGCTATTAAAAATAGAAAGCAAACAGGGCCCAACAGAATCCATTACTTTGAACAACTTCATCTGTGAGGTGCATGGGTTCCCAACACTGGCTTAGCACAAAGCCTGGAAGCAGAAAACTGCTAGCCCAGGGCCATGCAAAGAAAAAAAATAAACCTTCCAATAACTCCACAGCACTTATTATACTATTTTTTATATACTATTTTAATGTAAAGTAATACTATTATATTAAACCTCTGCTCGAACTTTTGAGATGCTTCATTCAATGTATTTATTAAAATGTTGGACTGTTCCTTTATCAGTGTATAATAATTTTAGGGAACATAGTCAGGAACAGGTGAGATGTGCAGACACTAACAAGGGTGCTTTGCTCTTGTGATATTTAGTCATTTATTTACAATATTTACACTTACAATGGCCACAGAGAGAAATAACACATGATGCACAGTTACATATGGGATATAACAAGAAGAACATGTGTAATAATAGATGATTAGAGCTATGTTGGTTTTAGTCCAGACTGATTATTTATAATAACAGGGTCATTCCTGTTATGCAGCAACATTTTGGTCTCAAAGTTTTTGGAAACAAATGATTGAGCAAATTATGATTTATCATGTTTTTGCATTATATAAGAACAGTGACATGTTTAACTCTCAGGAAAACATATTGGCCAATCTCAGGTACTCAAAAATAATTGTGTGGACGGAAAATGAACAGCGCTCTCCTGGTTGATTGTCCAGTTTCTGGCCTTTACCTTAACATATCAAACAAATGTTGGCGTACATTAACACACACATTGTAACATTTATAAACTGACTGACATAAAGGAACACCAAGCTAACTTTAGTGTTTGGCTAACTTGTCACCGGGGGTAAGCAGATGAACGTATTGTGTAAATGTGTATGAGAGGAATGTAATTTCCATGTTTGATGCTGGTCTGACCCCCTCTCTTCTTTCAGGGTGGAGCCTGCTGGAGTCCGATGGTTGACACCAGGTCTGAGGAAGTGTAAGTGTGTTTTTCATTTGATTCATGAAAACAAAGCAGCAAACATTCAACCATCTTCAGACTTTTAAATGCTATAGTCATCATCAAAGTGTCAATCAATGAACAGATGATAGATCAATAACTGCAGCTGTATTGTGTCTCGTTCTCTCCATCAGATTCCTGTGAACTCACAGTCGACACAAACACAGGACACAGAAACATCAAGCTGTCTGACGACAACAGGAAGGCGACATGTGTGTTAGAGAACATGTCATATCCGGATCATCCAGACAGGTTTGACCAGTGTCCTCAGCTGCTGTGTAGAGATGGTCTGACTGGTCGCTGTTACTGGGAGGTCGAATGGAGAAAAAGCGTTAACATATCAGTGAGTTACAGAGGAATCAGAAGGAGAGGAGAGAGAGAAGACTGTGTGTTTGGATTGAACGATCAGTCCTGGAGTCTGAGCTGCTCTGATCGTGATGGTTACTCTGTCTGGCACAATAACAGAAGAACAACCACCTCCTCCTCCTCCTCCTCCTCCTCCACCTCCTCTGTCTCTAACAGAGTAGCAGTGTATGTGGACTGTCCTGCTGGCTCTCTGTCCTTCTACAGAGTCTCCTCTGACACACTGATCCACCTCCACACCTTCAACACCACATTCACTGAACCTCTTTATCCTGGCTTTGGGTTCGGGTCCTGGGATTCTGGTTCTTCAGTGTCTCTGTGTTCTGTTTAGGAGGGAGAGTCTCCTCCTGTTGGAGAAACATTCTTACTGCTGAACAGATCAGTTGAGTCTGTACAGTTACAGAAATCGTTCAGGTGTTTGGGAAACTCACCTTTTGTACGGGGCCTTCAAGTAAAACCTCTCTGTCTGATATTTCACACCTGGTGTACTTCGCCTTTCGCTCGTTGTCAGCTGGGATTGGCTACAGCCCCCCCCCCCCGACCTTGTACGCAGGATAAGCGGTTGAGGTTGGATGGATGGTATATACATGTATGTAGATATAGATATATATGTGTGCATGTTTTGTGTTTTGAAGTGACTTTTGTTTCTTGTATTGTTTTTTAAAAATAAAGATTATTATTATTAATGTGTGTGTATATATAGATGTACATATAGATATACAGTGCCTTGCGAAAGTATTCGGCCCCCTTGAACTTTTCGACCTTTTGCCACATTTCAGGCTTCAAACATAAAGATATAAAACTGTAATTTTTTGTGAAGAATCAACAACAAGTGGGACACAATCATGAAGTGGAACGAAATTTATACTTTCGCAAGGCACTGTATATCTAGTAGCTTAGCTCACTACATTTTCCAAGTAGCTTTCCCAACACTGATCCTTATTTGGTGGAAATTTCTTTGACTTTTACCTTCTGTCATTTGTTGTTTTGACTTATTTTGTTCCAATAAAAGCAGAGTGTTACTGTGAGTGTTTGTTGTCTTTCTCAGGTCAGGACCAGGGAGACTGATAGGATTTTTGCAAGGCTGATACTGATTATTAGTAGTCAAGTTGGCCGATATTTGGAACCGCTATGTATTTGTCGTAAAGGTGAAAATCTCCAACACAAACGTAAACATTTTTTAAGACACTTTTATTATAAAGTTTTCTTTTAAAGAACAAACACATAAAACTCAACACAACAAAAAAATAAAATAAACAAGAAGTCACCCTCTTCTTCCATCTTGCAAAATATAATATACATATCAGTATTTGGTCAGAAGTGTCTTTTACATGTTATTTTTTAAAGATATTGCGAATTTGTTTTCCCACTGTGGTGTTGTCTTTTGGAAATTTCTAAATCTCTGGTTTGTAAATACCTCAAGTGGTCCTGATTCTTTTTCAATTTTAGCTTTTTTCCTTATTCACTGAAATGTAAATAAATAAACAAAATAGATCCCCAATATTTTATAGGGGTGGTGATGCTGCAATGGATAAGACGCCTGCCTTTGGTGTGAGCATTTTGAAATCTGCTGTTTTAAAGTATATAAATCTTTTTAACTGTTTTAACCTCTTTCCCTTGACTGATATGTTTATCTTTTAGTCCATGTGTTTATTTCTCTCTGTGATTATTTCATTGCCTATCACACATATGTTGGCAATAAGGTTTTAAAATGTTTAAACTTTCCTATGAAAGGGTGAATCTCATAGTGTATCAGTTTGTTTTACAGGTTGATCAACTGAGGATCTGAAAAAATGCCGGGAGGCAGGGCCTTTCTGCTCTTGGCCAATCACAATCTGAATCTGAAACACCTGGGAAGTTCTTTCAGTTTTCGCTTCTGAAACCCACTTCTGTGTTCGCTGTCATTTCTCTAGCTATCTGCGCTTTTGTGTGGAGATTTTATGTTTCTGACAGAAACCTGGCTTCATGCTGGTGAGTTCACTCCATTCTCTGAACTTCTTCCTCCCTGCTGTCACTTTCTCAGCTCAGGGCGTCTGTGTTCAAATCTGTCTTTCGTTGTCGGGAAATTCTGGTTACTTGTGGTTAAAACTGTGTTATGTGCGGTGGTGTAAGTTTAACAAGGATTTTATTCAAGACTTTGCAGACTTGCTTTGAAATATGATGACTTCTTAATTATTGGTGATTTTAACATGTGTGCTGTGAATCCAAACCTCTGGCTAAAGATTTTCTTATCTTCTTGACTCTTTTAATCTCACGCTGTCACCGGCCCGACATATTCTGGATCTTGTGCTGCCGTATGGTTTATGTGTAACCATAAGTGAATCTACCTGTCTTATTTACTGTGGCTCTCCCCTGTTTGGAGATTTCTACCTGTGCGTGCAATTAACCCTTTAACTGCAGTTTTGATTGTACTTGCACTGAGATATTGGACTGTGGTGCTTCACTGACGGAGAAACGCTCTAAACCACTTTTCAATAAAAGGACAATTCCTAGAGAGTGGTTTTTAATCAACTTCGATCATTTTTAGATGATTTTAGTATTCATGAAAAATTCCTCGATGTCCCCAGATCCAGGTTAAAAACAGTGACTGAGCCTTCTCAGTAGCTGAACACTTTACCTCTTCAAATAAGAAATGCCCAAACTCCTGACACTTTCAAATCCTTGCTAAAGACTTATCTTTATTCATTGGCCTTCAAACAGAGTTGAGTAGTGACATTTATTTTATTTATTTTTTACTTTTTCTGCTGTTGTCATGTAAAATAAATAAACTTGAATTTGAACTTGAACTCTAATCTGAGCCCTTATGTCTCCACTTGCATGTGAATCAGTACTAAATTTACTGCACTATTTATAATTTTTTTTATAAAATGAGACTTTAAAGACAGTTTCACTGACCATTATTCTTGCGATATTTTATATTCGCAGATCAAAGATTTTGAAAGCAAAGCCTGAGTTTAAAAACAAAGTGGGAATAAAAACAGGATGTGACTGAAGATCAGCTGAACTATAGCAACACTGTTAGAAATTACCAGCATTTCACAATAATTAAAAGTATTATTTTACAGTAACTTGTTGTAAATGAGTTTCCCTGTAATATCCCGATGAATACCTGTAAAAACTACAGTATCCTTGGATTTTACAGCATTTAACTCTTATTTTACAGTAAAATCTTGCAATCTAAAACCTGCTGTTATATCACAACAAGGTCTGTAATATCACAGCAACACAGTGAAAAAATTAAGGATTTCACAGCATTAAACAGTATTATTACTGTGTGCCCTTGGAAGTCACATGACATAACTCAACTGTTTTGAACTGAAGGCTCTGTCGTGTCCCTCTTCTATTCCGGGCTGAATGGAGAATGTGAGCAGCATGCAGCACTTACACCCATGTTATTTTAATATGATAATAATATTTACTTTCAAATAAACGTTTATCGCATGACTCAGTTCACATTTTGTTAGCAAGTGCCCGGAATTGTTGAAAGTTCTCTCACAGCATTTGCTAATAGTAGTAATGTTAGTAATGAGGAGAGTTTCGCTACAGTTTTTCATGTCACTATCCCCGTTTAGACAAATCTGGTGTTTGTAAAGTTTATAAAACCAATGATGGGACAAACATTACTATTTATGTGTGCACATTTCTGTAATTAGTCAAGGTTATCATAGATTAGCATTGCTAACTGTTAGCTGTTAACTTTAATAACTTAGTGATTCAAACGGTGATTCACCGTCAAAAAAAGATAGTGATTCAAACAACACAAAATCACTCTCCAGAACTTTCTCATTCACGGTTCCATGCTCATCCGGAATGCACAATCCAGGTCCATGGAAAAAAAAATTTTCCAGCGGATATCCTAGTTACAACATGACTGAGCTAACTGGAGTAAGTTAGTCTCATGTCGTGTTCGACAACGGGATATGAATGAATAATAATTGTAAAAGTTGTAAATGCACTTTACATTGAGTGAGCAATCTCAAAGTGCTACAGTAAAAAAACACTATAGATATACCACTATCATTTTTGACATACGGCTAAAATTAAATGAAAATCAATTATCATAATCTGCATTCAAACTGAAATTCTTATTGTTGGTTGCCTAGGTGTAATTTCTCCTTTTTCTTTTCTTTTCTTTCCAGGTCCATCCTGTTCAGTGTCAGGCTAAGAGTGAGGAGAAATAGATTAGGTAGGTGACTAGTTAACATGCATCCACAATGTTCAACTGTAAATTCGTTGGCTGTGAGCATGTGTCTGAGAATGTGTGTAACTATGTTCTTTTGCTTCACATTCCAGAAAACATAGATGTGCATCATGTGCAGTATTCAGAGGCTGCCGAGGAACACGCAGCACCTGAAAGTAGTCCCCGTTGCATTCTACGGGGACTATTTTCACGTGCTGCGTAATATCACTGCGCCCATGGTACGTTTGCAACGTTCCTTGATTATTACGCCAGGATGAGAGTATAGTTCCATGTCAAATCAGCCTAGAAAATTGCCATGTTTCATTTTCCGCTAGTTTTATCGCACGTTCTAACTTGAGAAGAGACAACTTTTAAATAGGAAAAATTCCGGAAATCTTAGTCATTTTGAGGGTGAGATGCTAATGGTCTAATCCGATCCAATGATCTATGCTAGACTGGAGCTATACGTGGTATTGCTTAATTCCCCAAATGGTGGAATATCCCTTTAATTAGTTTGATAAAATACACCTGTGTTTACAAAACTATTACACTGTAACATAACATCTGTGGGATGGGTCTATTTAAACAGTCACAACAGGGAATCGAACTGCTGACCCTTCAATCATGAGACGACTTGCTCCAACTTCTGAGCTACAACCGTCCCCAATAGTATTGTTACCCTGTGATGCCCACTCCTAGGTGTGTCAGGTGGAAGACCAAATTGTGTCTATATACACAGAGGAAGGAATGAGTGGGGCAGGGAACCAATGATGGAAAAGACATACGTCATCCTGCGGAAATACCTTACCAAAGTGCCTGCTGCAGCGATGTCTGAGATCAAACAGGAATTCTTCTTCTCTTCTCTTCTCTCAGAAATGCCTATTGTCACACTTTGGCCTCCTGACGGACGTCGATGTCCTTCAGAAGCTACAGGAGGCAATTAGTCGACGAGGACAGACCATCCTGGATTACTGTGCAACACTGGACAACCCCAAGATCCGTGATGTTCTGGCCTGCTATGATCCAGACTCTGACAAGGCTGCCTGCATCCTGCTGCTCCTAATGTTGTACTTCAAAGAGCCGAAAGAGAGTTTGATGCTTGAAGTTGATGTAAGATTTTTTATTCAAATATTTAAAATGCAAAATGTATGATTACATTATCAACATTTACCTTGCATGATTTACTACCTCTGACCAATGAACAATATTTATCCTTTATCCTAAATCCATGCTATTGTGTGTTAACTATACTACAGCCATGTGCCACTGCTGTGGACGTCAATACTGCAGAACTCCCCAGCACCCCCTGCTTGATCATTCAAGGTAATGTTACTTTGATCTAGTATCGACATTTATCGACAACTCATTATTTTCTTTTCATTCTAGAAATCTACATGACCACAATAAATAATAATAATTATGATTATAATAAGAATTACATTTGTATAGCCCTTTGTGTCTTAAGCAGATCGCAAAGTGCTCATAACACATAATGTTGTATCTGTTCATATCAGGTGACATGATGAAGCCCTCTGGATGGCTTATATCCATCGAGGGACATGTCGTGATGGGCCCACACCCTTTCTTTACACGGAGTATCTGCTTTCTTCAGCAGCTATTACGTCTTCAACCTTGAGTAGCCTACGTTGATATGGCCTCTCATAGTAGAAAATCAACCACTTTGCCTCAGGGAAACCTAACCTGAGGCACCTTGGCTAAAAGTGGCTAAAAAAAATTATGGTGAGAGTACGATCTAACAAGTTTGGATTTTAAATCTATTAGGGTTTGATGTGGGGAAAAAGCACAGCAAAAAGCGCACCTTGATAAATGCTGTCTGCAATACATACTGTAAGTCTATTTAAAACTGAAACTATCTTTGCTTATTAACAGGTGCTTCCTGGGCATCAATCCTGAAAGAGGCTCAAAGACCACGAAGCGGACAACAATGAACCCTCATGTGAGCACCCTTTTGAGGAAACTTATTGACTTTGAGTGGGCATCATAGTTTCTGCATTTTAAGATGGCTTTTATGACTAGAAAGTTGAATTTCTTGAACTCTTGAAGTTCTTGGCATCTGCTGCACATTGAAAAATATTTGTTAATAAATATGCCATTGGGCTAACATTGAATTTACCTCAGAGTTGTTTGTTGGGTAGGGGGTTAATTGTACAATGATTGTAAATTCACAGTAAATGGAAGCTTCATCTGCATTACTTTTACAGTACGTTACTGGACAATTTTAGCATGACTTCCACAGTATACATTGTAAATTCACAGTAAATTATTGTCAACTTGTACATTACTTTCACAGTACACACTGTAAAAGTACAGGGCCTTGTTGTAATGATGTACAGCAAAAGATTGTAATTCCCCAGTAATGTACTGTAATATCACAATAATTCTTCTGCTGCATCGTCAGCTTTGTGACGGAGGGTCTTTTCTGTCTGTGCAGCTCCATCAGTAAGGAGAGGGAGAACAAGTGTCCTGGGCCCTTCAGTGAGAGCAGCAGAGAGGGAGCATCACCTTCACCTGGAGTCCAACACCACGACAGACGGATAACAAAACTAAATCCAGCAGAAACGAGAAGATGACTCATGTTGTTTTCTTCTGTTTCTTCCAGCAGCTGAAACTGATGAACGGCCTGACGCTTCATTTCCACCTTCTCATGGTGACACACACTCACTTTCTACTTGGTGCTCCTCATGATAGTTTGGCTGAAACCTCGTCATGTCCCATCTGAATATATTTCATGTCCTCACTCTACAGATTTCCTTCTACAGTCCCGCAGCAGCCTTTCCCTCAGACCAGGTCAGCACATTCTTCTTCTTCTTCTTCTTCTTCTTCACATGCTCACACTAAATGAACTAACACTAAATACACTTGCTACTGTATCAGCTTCAGATTCTACTGATCCACTGCTCACACTGATATTACTGACATTACATCTGACCTGGACCTCATTAGACCTGGACTCCACTACATTTCAGGCCAAATGCTGCACTTTTTACTCACTCTGCACATTATTAACACAAACACACAGTAACTATCACATGTTGATGGATCATGTTAGCTTCAGATAGCCAGCGCTATATAAAGGATGCTTTATACTGTTACTGGGACTCGAACACAGTACTTTTACACTGTGCCGCTGCTGCTTTTGCTTAGGGAAATGTTCAGAGTCCTTCTTCCACCGCTGCTTCACATCATCATCTCCATGGAAACACTCTGATTATTGTTTCTTGTCTGCAGCTTCACTCACTGATGGATTTTCAAACTGTTCACTTGTCACAAACCTGTGGACTCATTTCTTCTTCTGTCTCTTCCAGGCTGTTGGGGACACGCCCTGAAGACTCGCTTCCAGCTGCTGCACCTGGAGGACAGCTGACACCACGAGTCCCAGCAGCACCTGTTCTGGACCAATAAAGACCTTGTGCTGTCGGTCATCTTCCACCTTTCAGGAAAACTTCAGCCACTTCCTGTTTCCCGCTCCATAACCCCCAGCTTCTACCTCTCCAGAACACCGGGAGGGGACACGGCCCCCTCCCGAACCCGACGCCGCGGGACCGGCTCCGGGTACCCGGCCGCACGCGGGATTCGAACCACCGCTGCGCCGCCTGCGCCTCGCGGTCGCCATCGAACCCCACGCCGCCGCCGAGTCCCCTTCACATCTGAACCTTTTCTCCGGGCGCTTTTATCTTCTCACTTTGGCTGTTGGACTTCAAAAGTCACTGAGCCTCATAAGGATCGAACCCACAACCTCAGAGCTTCTGAGCAGCCTTCTAACACTCTGAGCTGTTTGATCTGAGACACTGACTCTTTCTTTCTTACAGCTTTTCACTTTGTTGTTAAAGTTGAAATAATAATCTTATTATTGTAGTTCTTCAAACTAATCAGTAGAATTAATCCATTCTCAGATATTCTGAGTCAAATTTAACAAAGATATTAAGGATTTCTAACAAATAGAAATTCATTTTGTGAAATAAAGCTGAATGATAAATTGTAAGTTGAATTTCTAGGCTTTTATTTTGGTATGTCCGAGTCAAACAGTCACTAAAGTGCCGTTCAGAGAATTGATGAAGTTACTATTTATTACTGCATCATTTTTTATAGTGTAGAAAAACTAAAGGTGAAATATTCAGATGGAAATGATTTGAAACAGAGAAAAACTTTTTCTGATAAATAAATGTTTGATTTTCAAAGTTGCTGTCGAGTCTTTTTCTTTTAATCGACTAATATAATAATCGATTTGACACAAAGATGAAGTGAACTTTTATTTGGCTCCAATCAGACACAAACGCTCGTTCATCATTTATTCTGACTTTGATCCTCTTTATCCTCCCTCGCTGCCTTCCTTCCTTCCTTCCTCCCTCGCTGCCTTCCTCCCTTCCTCCCTCTCTCTCTTCCTTCCTCCCTTCCTCCCTCTGTTCCCTCCTCCCTTCCTCCCTTCCTTCCTTCCTTCCTTCCTTCCTTCCTTCCTTCCTTCCTTCCTTCCTTCCTTCCTCCCTCTGTTCCCTCTCTCTCTTCCTTCCTCCCTCCCTCCCTCCCTCCCCCCTCCCTCACAGTTTGGGGGCCACTTTAACGTCTCCAGCCTTCTTGTGCGTCTCTCTAAGCCATGATATCAGGATGCTGTTTGTCTCCGCTGGCCTTTCCATCTGAGTCCAGTGTCCACACTCCTCGATGTGTCCTCTGCTCAGGTTCGGGATCTGCAGTCCACCAACAGAGACCGGGTCAGATTCATTTCCAATAATCTATAATCACTCTGTCTGTCTTCAGGAAGGACGCTGCTGTTTTTCTCACCAAGTCCTCCATCCCTTTGGAGAAGGCCGGCAGCAGAACCTGGTCTTTACCTGCCGTCACCATCAGAGCAGGCATCAGCAGCTGAGACACACACACACAGTGACAGACAGACTTTCTTTGTGCATCTCACTCCTCTAAAGTGGAAATAAAAATCAGTCTTTGAACTTGAAGTCAAAGCATCAGTGAGCCTCTCTGCTGCACTGGGTCACATGTTCCTTCATCACCATGAACACACTCTGTACTTTATTCTGACTCAGTCCCACACACACCGTCCTGCTGCCCCAAACCCGCCACCTGTGGATTCATCCGCCGCTGAAAATAGTCCCTAACAAATGCACTGCTTCCTGTCTGTTGGATAAAAACCACAGTGAGCAGCTGCTTTAGGAAACAAAACCGCAACTAAATATCTGTGAGATGTTTTTAAAGATTTCCGTCTTCAGTAGGAAGCGACGGGCTCGGAGCTGAGGGCCACAGACAGGAAGTCAGACGCTACTAAGCCTGCAGAAACCTGACTTATACAGCAACATCAGAAACAGGGACGGCACTTTTTAGGGGCAAATGTAAATTTCTCTTCAGCTGATCTTCGTCCAGCTGCTGCAGGAACACAAACACTGTGACAGATAATCCAGCAGCCTGATGGTGACTTTGATGTTCACCTATATTCTGACATTAAACCTTTTCCAGCAGGACGATACGATATGTCGGTTTCCAAGAAGTTTAAATGAGCTGAAAATGCTTTGCAGAACTCCAGGATGTGTAGAAACCCAGTTTTAGAGCCTGGTTTTGTTTTCTTAAATGTTTGTTTGAGATGCTGGCGTCTCATAATGCGCTCTGTAACGAACCTTTGCAGTGGGACGAGAACACATCCACCTCCAGTTCGCCTCCCCGTTACGATACCAGTTCAACGGTCTCCTGTGAAACCAAACACAAGACGGTGATCGACTCTGTATGAAAATGTTAGCGGCCTGTGAACAGATACCGTGTCCTGTTTTGAGCCACCTGAAGCCTCGCTCTCTGTACTGGCTGACGTAGTACTGCAGGTCGGCCTCCGTCAGCACGGAGCTCCGGGGAATCTGCTCCGGCAGACCCACAAACAGACCACCTGTAACGGGACGTGTCAGTATCTGCCGGGCTTTTTAATGAGCTCTTCAAATATCATTCGGGAGGAAGTCCCGGCTCAGACTTCAGGGTGGAGGCTCACCTCGAGCGCAGACTCCTGCGGTGCTGACGGCAGGACGCTTCGCCTGAAGACGGAAACGCAACATTTCTTATGTGACACGAAGGGGATTTTTCTGCCTGTGCGGACTGGACTCGTGCGTGTGTGTCTACTCACCGCTTCACCGCTGCTGGAAAAGAAAATCTTAAAGGTCCTCTCCAAGTCTTTCTCCAGCTCGGCCTCCGCCGCGCCCTGCAACACACACAGGTGGACACTTTGCGTTTAGGTGGACAGATCCAGAGCTCTATCGTCATGCGAGTCCCACAGTCAAATCTCTGGCTCGTCTTCTTTAGCTGCCGTCTAGAAAAACACAAATACTTTGGTTTATTTAAATGATCCTTTTCACATTTCTGGTTGTGTCCAGATGAACTAAACTAGATCTAAAGTGTCTGTCAGTGAACTTTAAAGCTGTCTTCTGAACTTTGGACAGAGCCAGGCTAACAGTTTCCCCCCGCTTCAGTCTTTAGTCTGACAGAAAGGGACAGCAGACGAAGATCTCATCATAATGGAATAAAGAGCTCAGCCTGTCGGCTCACGATATAACGTGCCGTGTGTCGTCTGTCGTATAAATATAAAGCCATCGTTGTGTTCACCAAACAAAGATCTGAACTGATCTGAAGTCCCGCCTGTGTCAGCGTGTTAGCATGCTGCAGACAGACTTACAGGTTTCTGGAAGTAGAGCTGGTAGTCAAATCTGGGTTCAGCCTTCAGTCTCTCTGCAGGAGTTACAGAAGGATCGGCGGGGAACAGAGGAGTGTTCAGAGACGCCGCAGCGCTTCACACACAACAACAAACAGGTTTTACTACAGCATCGAGCATCTGGGAGGCGCACCTGAACCTGTGCGTGTGCTCACCTGACTCTCTCAGGATGATACTGAGCCATGGTCCACACCAGAACGCCGCCCCAGTCGTGACCCACCAGGGTGACCTGAGGTATCGCCTGGAGAAGATATTATAGATCTGGGTTCTCCATCAGAACACGACGCGGACGACAAACTGAGATAATCGCCTGAATATCTGCAGCAAGTTTAAAGTCTCTGCAGGTTTATTTTGAACTAAAGTGAAGAGAAACTTTCAGACGTTACTGTAAATTAATGTCACTGTTTCTGGACTAAACAAACTTCCATCAACTCTTTTCATCATTTCATTTAATAGAAATTTGTGCCGCTGAGGTAAGAGTGCGTGTGATATGTTATTACTCACCATTTTGTCCAGAAATGTGATTAAATCCTTGAAGAGAGAGAAAACCTTTAATATTATTCTGTGTAAGCTGCATTACTGTTTGTGTGGCGGTGACACGATAACAAACAGAGGGAGAGATGGTTAAATCTGGTTAAATACAACCATTCTGTCTACATGATGTCACACTAAACCATTAAAGGCTTAAACAAGTCGACCAAGAACAATAAAAAATGCCTTCATGAAGCTAAAAAACTAGGCTTTGCTTTGGGAAACGCTTTGTTTACTTTCCGATGATGTAAAAACATGTAAAACCCTGAGGTCACGTGGAGCAGCGCAGTCATCCTCAACACTTAATGTGTGTTTCAGTAAATGTTTCTCTCCTTTTGTTCAGTGAAACCATGAAGATGAGCGTGTGTTGGTGAGTTTGTACCTGGCAGAGCTGCTCCTGAGAATATTCCTCTGTGTCTGTCGGCGGAGAAACGACAGGTAACCAGGTAAGAACATGAACCTTCAGAATCTGCTGGTTGTAAAATGCTTTTTATACACAGTAAAAGGTCAAAATGGAAAAGTCCTGACGCCAGACGGAGAAAATATCCACTGCAGGTAAAAGTCCTGCATTCAAAGCTTCCTTTAGTAAAAGCATGTAAGTTTTATCAGCAACATGAACTTTAGCTCTTTTACTGCTGGAGATGTTGAAGGTGGAGCTGGTTTTAACTCCTTTCTCTCCTGTTGGGGATTTAGTCTACAGCAATGCATCACGTCCCTCTGATCATCTGGGAGGTGTTGATACTGTTTGTCTGGCTATATGAATAATGGCTGTATCCTCATCTTCTCGCTCAGAAAGCCTTTCCTTCTCAGGTTTCTTCTTCTGTGACTGTGAGCGAGGCCCTTTTACCCTCTTAACCTCTAACTTAGACACATTAGACGCAGCAGCTTTTAGATTGTTTTAGTAGCAGAAAGGAGGAGAAAAAGTGCAGAACAGCCCTTTTTCATGTTTGACAGGAAAGTGAGGAGGTGAATCAGACGCACCTGTGAGGCGAGGGAAGGGGAAAGGAAACACATGTTAGAGTGAGAGCGACTGAAGGAGGAGAAAAGTCTTTGTGGACATCTCCCCTCATTAAATTAAAGCTCTCTGGGCAACAATGTGCTGCAGGACGTGTGCTGATCCCTGGAGCGGGTTTGGATGGATCTTCTTCTTCTCTGTCTTTGAGCTGCTCCACGTGGACTGTGGACCTGGTCTCTGCCGGACCTGCAGAAAGTGAAGTCTCCTTCCCTGCAGCTCTTCTCGTATCGTCCCGCCTCAGGTTAATGTGCGTCACCTCGTCTTCTACCGTTCAGCCAAACTCAGTCCACGTTTCTGCTCATTGTTTTTATTGACATGATTATTTGGGTTCAATACAAAAAGATTTCCTCGATGATGAAGCTGAAGTGCTCGTGTTTTCTCATGTCACTGTTTTTAAAGTCATGTTCAGGGTTCTGATTCTTATGATTATCAACTCTTATTTGGAATATTTGGACAAACCTACACGCAACAATTTAACTCTAGATTTCCATGTTCTTGGATTAATATTTGACTTTTTCTCCAGATATTTCAGCCCGTCGTCGCCATATTTTAGTAAATATATAAAGTTTAGTTTCTATTGTGAGATATTTAACCGTCCTCGGACGTTTATATTTTTATTTCCTGCTGTATGATCTGCACCTGTTCTGCTGATCTTTTGATTCTGCATTTATTTGACTACATTTTGTCTATTATACGTGTATCTGTTTAACTCTCATGGAAACATTTTTACTTTATCTTTTGATTATTTGTAATTTAAACTTGTTTCCATTCAGAGGAGCAGGATTTTTGGTTCCACGTTAAAAATAGCGATTTAGTGTTGACCTTTGACCCACACACACCTGGGGGCGCTGTGGACTCTCCGTACCCCTTCATGTCCAGAGCCAACACCCTGAACCCTGCTGCTGCCACGGCCGGGATCTACCAGAGAGAGGAGAGGATGTTCAGGCACACGAGTGTTTGCTTTTAGTTTCAATATATAAACGTGTACAACATCCAAACTTTCAGGTGAAATCCAGTCTGAACACGTTACCTGGTACCTCCAGGAGTACCAGCTCTCAGGGAAGCCGTGACACAGCAGAACTGGTGGACCTGAGCCCATTTCAACATAATGAGTCCTCACACCAGGCTGACGCACACACAGAGGAATTATCATTAATGTCACGAGAAAGCAACGTTTCAGCTGCGTCTGACTTCCATCATTTCCTAAACAGACAGCAGGAGGAGAATTCTGTGTTGACCCCGATCCAGATCTTTACCCCGATGGTGACGTAACCATGAGACACTTCATCTGGGCTGCAGGAGGGCGGAGGACTCTCTGCTCCAGCAGCCTGAAACACATGGAAGTGTGGATGTTAGCGTGCTGATGTTAGCGCAGCAGCTGTCTGAGGTCAAACTGACTGATTCAGGCAGCAACATGACCTTTCCTCTGGCACCAGCTGCTGCTCCTGCATCACCCGCCGGTTCCAGCTTCTATGCACTAAAGCCTCATTTCTCTTTTCTTTACCTTAAAGACGCAAATTCTGTCATGATGGGGGGCAGCGGTTCCCGAGAAACGTGGAGTAGAACAACAGCTAAATGAATGAATGTGGGAAAGCTGTGATGCTGCGAGGCTGTCAAGATTCAGGTTAGCAAAATGAAATGCAAACAACAAGATGGAGAAGTTACAGAGTGAAAAAGCTCCTAGATCACCTTTTCTTTAGCTTTTTGTTTCTCTGACAGTATAAGATCAAATAGTTCCGGGTCACACCTGAACTCCAGTGAAGTCGGCCAGTTTGTCCAGAGCGTCGGCCAGATTTTCCACCAAGACGGCCTTCATCCCCGCTCCCTCTGCTGCCTTCACACCTTCCTCATCTGCGTCCAACCACAGAGCCTGAAATCAGACCGACAGGCTGAGCGCGCTGTCCCGGACCAGGATTTACACTCGTGTGTGTGTGTGGGCGTGTCCTCGACCTGCTGCGATGTCACTCCCAGGTGCCGCAGAGCAGAGCTGAACGCGGAGGACTCGGGGACCCTGTGACCCGAGCGGCAGGAC
This sequence comes from Micropterus salmoides, assembly GCF_014851395.1. NCBI lineage: Eukaryota > Metazoa > Chordata > Actinopteri > Centrarchiformes > Centrarchidae > Micropterus > Micropterus salmoides. The sequence goes on from NW_024040040.1 coordinate 3,724,823, forward strand.
TGGAGGACCTGGTCAAAATGGCCGCCCAGCAGAGACAGAAGGCGGGCTGGACCGTCTCCAGCCGCGCTGTCATCTAGCCAGTGATTGGCCAGCACGGCCGTCAGTAACCCTGATGGGATGGAGGCGTAGAATCAGCCTTTGGTGATGTCATCGGGCGCCACAGCTGTGTGTGTTTCCCGTGCAGATGTGTTGATGCATAGTTACCACGGTGACGCAGACCGGCGGCTGCCTTCAGCACGGCTGGTTGGACGTCCATCATCGCCTCCCTGAGCTCCTCCAGCAGGCCTCTGACTGACCAATCGGACGGCAGAGTCACACCCCTGACCTGGGCCTCCTTCACACACTCCGCCTCAAAGGCTGCGATCATCTACACACACACACAGAGGATGGAGGAGGCAGTAAAGGGCCCATCCAAGGACTCTTCTTCACCTCCATGTTCAGTCACCTTCAGTAACAGCGAGGACAGAAGACATCAAATAAATCAAGAGATGATTTTGACCTCACCCACCTGAGACAGGGTCACCTCACCTCTCTCCGCCCGGCTCATGGCGCTGTCCCTTCGGGACGCCACGGCGGACAGAAAACCACTGAGAACCACAGAGAGACAAACAAGATGAAAGACGTGAAAAGAAGCGAGTCCACGTGAATGAGTCAGTAACATTAACACGAGTCTGTCTGGTGGCTTTAAAGGAGGTTAAACATGTGACAGATGCCACAGATCAGAGTTCGAGTGCTGTTTGTGTGGAGTAATGAAACCACAGGAGACTCAGCTCACACACACTGTGTCTTCACCAGCGCTGCACACTTATAATCTGCATCTAGTTCAGTCTGCAAATATAGTGAAGGCTGAGCCTGCACCTGATTGGGTGGCACAGCTGATACAGTATATGGCCAAAAGTAAATGGACAGTGAGTATTTTACTTACTCTCATCTTCATTCGCAGACACTTTTATCTAAAGCAGCTTTCATTTGGGGTTTCAGTGTCTTCCACATGTGGACGTCCGGGTCAATAGTGCTCCTTCAACTCTGTGTCCCTTTCCTGTTTCTACATGGCAGCGCCCCCGTGCACAAAGCAGCTCCAGAAAGAAACTGTTTGCTTGATTAAAGGATAGAACATTAAATTTATGGAGCAGATTAACAATTATTAACAACTTTGCAGCCATCTGTGTAAACCAGATTCTACAGTACTGTTGCAGATGTACATCTCAAATTAAAATGGATGGAAGCTGCCAAAAAGAAATTTACTCCCACATTTTTTATGAGCCATCAGGGGGAAGTTTTACAGCTTTACTGAGGACTGAACTGTTAAAATCCAGAAGGAAGCTGGTGACTGTTACTAGTTTGGTAGATGTGAATGGTGCTACATATTTAACCATTTAAGACAGAAGGCAGAGCTTAAAATAAGTGAACTGTGATCCCTGTAACACAAAAACAATGTGACTGATTCATCTTTGGCAGGGACCTATTAATCACGGGGGTTCAGCTGTCCATTTACTTTTGGCCATGTAGAACCTGCTGTCTGATCTTGTTTGCAGTTGCACAATGTGTTACAGAGTAACAGCAGTGTTCTTCTTTTAATAAGATTCATCAAACCTCTGCCACACCGACACACTCCAGGCACATTTCTTTCCTGCTTGGACAGATTATTTAACAGGTTTTAGAGATTTTAACGCAGGATGCACCGCAGTTTCCCTAAAACACCGAGTCATATTGCGTAATTTTTTACAGTGCAGAGATGTTGTCTTACCCAGGCAGGTGATGCAACTCCTCCAACCTGCGGAAAACATCACGAGGGCTGGAAGAGACAGCAACTCCCCAGAAGTTGAACAAGACGGCTTTCCTCTCAGCCATCTCCTCTGAGCCTGAGTGAAAGGAGCTTTAATGTTTCTGTCTCTGTCGTCCAGCAGGAATGTGTTTTCTCTGCTGCTGCTACAGGAAGGCTCTGCTCACGTAACAGGGGAAACTTTGCCCTTTGCACGGACTAACAGAAGCTCCGCCCACTTATCCTGCAAGTTCAGGCTCGACTGGGAGAAGGGTCAAAGTGAAACTTCTCTGTGCCAATATGCAAACATCTTGATGCACATATGGAAAATATTTATAAGGAAATTACATCACCAACATTAATGTAGTTTGCTTGTGTGTTTCAGGCTCAAAGAGGACAAACTCTGGATAATTTAATATTTTGTATTTTATCATGTTTTGTTGAACAGTCTGGACACAAAATCTGATCTTCATGAAAAACAAAATGTCCCCTCAAATGTTTGTCATCTATTGTTGGTACGATTCCTTTGCTCAAAACAACCATTTGAATTATAACTTTTCCCCAACTGTAATACTTTCTTCTGAATGTAAAAATCATTGTTGCCATAGACAAAGACATAGATAGAGGAGCGGTGCTGTTTATTTCCAAACTTGAAATTCAGCAAAGATAAAGTGCTTTAGGAGAACTTTTGATTCACTTCTGACTTAAAAGTTGCTCATTGTTTTGCTACAGTCCACAAATGTTGTCTGTGATCAAACAGCCTGACAATCTAGTAAGACACAACAAGATACATGTCAGATCATCTCAGGCCAGAAGAAACGTGACAAACAGCTGACAAAGTTTTTTGTACTTGTCATGTCAAGGATTAAGCATTCCTTACTGCAGAAAATCAGAGGCTTTGTGTAACTTCTGGAAGAAGACAGTTCTCTGATAACATGTTGGCACAATAACATATATTAAAGAACTTGTGGGTAGGGTACGATTTTATAAAGTTTAAATGGATCGCTTTGTAGCATCCAAAGAGTTGTTTCACCGTCAGACACTTCGGTCTAAAGTCTTTCTCGTACTGTTAAAATGTTATTGCTTGGAAATTTGCTCTGCGAGCACAATGTTTAGGCTCCACCAGTGTTTTGTGAAGCAGCAGACGTGACGTGAAACAAACAGGAAGGTCATTAAATGAAGGTCCGTCAGCTCAGATCTCTCAGCTCTCTCTCTTCAGACGGCCGTCCTTCTCCAGGTCCAAGCAGACCAACGGCAGGGACCAAACCCCAGCGGAGGGGGTCGTCCGTGGGGACGCGGCCGTCCAGGGAGAGCCTCCCTCCTCTTCTGCCGCTGGGAGCAGAGTCCCGGATACAAAGAGAGGCGGAGCACAGCAGAGCGCTTTGCCCTCTGGAGCCAGGGGCCCCGCTCTGGAACCTGCACTGTGCTGTGATCCCAGGAACAAAACTCTCCTACAGAAAACTCATATCACATTCTAGTTTTCAGCTTTTTAATACATCTGAAAAAGAGACACAATCACAATCACAATCACAATCACAATCAGTGTGTTTGAGCAGAATCTCAGCTGTCAAAGAAAAGAATGAGCTCCTTATTGATTCTGATCAGAAGAATTACACTTTAAAATACCTCACAGTCCCTCATTTGTACGTCTCTTTGGACAACAGCAACAACATTTGGTCTGCCAAACAAATAAATGTGAATGTAATTCTAGATTTCTTTCCAGAGTGAGAACAAAATCTCTGAGATAAAGGAAGGTCTGCTGCTTTCTCTCTTCAGACCCATGCAGTGGAAGAGAAACAACAGTCATCCTGAGCAGTGATAGCCTCCATGGCTAAACAGACACAGGAAGGAGCGCCGCCTAAAGAAACTCAAACATTTACACAGCAACTAATGACAAGACCTCAAAGTACCGCCCACAATGTTTGATTGACAGGTCAAGGCCACAACAATCAGCTCTCAGCAACAAACATGAAGACAAAATAAGTTGAAGGATTAAAAGACAGAATTTAACCCACTGTCCCTGAAATGACTTCTGACTATTTGACTTTACAGAACTCAGCAGAGTCTCCAGGAGACCAAGAAAACCAAAGTCCAGCATAGAGAGGCTGAGTGAATGTGGTCTGGACTCTGTGGAGGAGAGTCATGGTTTCAGAGATGCTGTAGAAGGACAGAATACCTGCTCTGTGATCCAGGTACACTCCTAATCTGGAGGACCAAGGACCTGAGACGGGAGTTTGGACTTTGTTGAACAAAATTTATAACTGTTGTTCCAACATTCTAACGCCCAAGATTTATCATTTCGCCCAAATTCACATTCATCCCAGCTCCCTGCTCTGCTGATGTTCTTGTAAGCGACTGCTACATCAACTCCTCCCCCTCTCCACTCCACCTCCCAGTAACAACGTCCAGTCAGACTCTCTCTACTCAGGACCTGAAGACATGTAGTGAATCTGTCTGGGTGACGAGAATAAGACTGTTCTTCTTCTTCTTCTTCTTCTTCTATCATTACTGTTACTTTTCTGTTCCCCTCAGATAATAACAGCTGTGTGTTTGCTGTTTTGGATCCAGAGTGATTTCACATGAATATGTTAAGAAGTCAGCTCTGGTCTTGGGCTCTGAGTCTGACAGTAAAACATCCACATCAGTCACTGTCTCTAAGATGTTTGTCCATGTCTCTGTCAGAACGTCCTGTAGTTTGTCTCTGACTTCTGACACAGCCGCTGTCACATCCTCAAAGTAGCGCAGAGGACGGATGTTGATGCTGGATGAGTCTGTAGATTCACTGAGTGCTGACACTGAGGGGTAGTTGTGTAGAAACTGGTTGTGATCCTCTGTGTGTGAGAGCTGCTTCAGCTCAGCGTCTTTCCTCTTCAGCTCAGTGATCTCCTGCTCCAGCTTCTCCTGAAGCTCTTTGACTCGACTCACTTCAGTGTCCTGCTGGGATCTGAGCTGCCGCTTCACATCAGACCTTCTTTTCTCCATCAGACGGATCAGCTCGGTGAAGATCTTCTCACTGTCCTCCACTGCTTTATCAGCAGAGCCATTGATAGCCTCCACCTCCTGCTGAAGCACCTTCACATCTTTCTGTCTGTCCTGGATTCTCTGCTGGATGTTTTGTCGACTCACCTCGAGCTCTCTCTGCCTCTCGGTCCTTTCTGCTGCAGCTGAGACTGTGTCGTGGCCTTTATGTTCATCCACAGAGCAGAGATAACAGATACTCTGCTGATCAGTACGGCAGAACATCTTCATCACCTCATCGTGACGAGAGCAGATGTTCTCCTGGAGCTTCTTGGAGGGCTCCACCAGCTTGTGTTTCTTTAACGGAGCCACATCATAATGAGGCTGCAGGTGTTTCTCACAGTAAGAGACCAGACAGAACAGACAGGACTTGAGGGCTTTCAGTTTTCTCCCAGTGCAGACATCACAGGCCACATCTTCAGGTCCAGCATAGCAGTGATCAGCAGGAGCAGCTTGGAGTCCAGTCTTCTTCAGTTCCTCCACTAAATCTGCTAACATGGTGTTTTTCAGCAGGACAGGCCTCGGTGTGAAGGTCTGCCTACACTGAGGGCAGCTGTGGATTTTCTTCTCATCCTCTTCATCCCAGAAGCTTTTAATACAGTTCATGCAGTAGCTGTGTCCACAGGAAGTAGCCACCGGATCCTTCAGCAGATCCAGACAGATCGAACAGCAGAATTTTTCTCGGTCCAGCTGAACTCCTTTCTGCGCCATTTCACCTCTCAGTGGCAACGACTGTCTGAGTTTCACTTCCTCAGAAGTGCAGCTAGTTTGAGCTCTGATCTAAACAGCATGTGTCTCTGCAGTTAATGGAGCCTGTCAGCTGCTGCACGTCAGCACATGTTGGTTACACCCATCTTCAAACTGGAGATCTGAAGGGGAGGGAACAAGGAAATATATGGACAGAGTGGAGCTCGCTGTGATTGGAGAGCAGGAGGAAGAGGGAGGGGTCATCAAGCTGGGACTCAGCTCTGTGGAATTGAACTTTGTTTCCTCATTTACAGCGAAGCCTCGGTTAAAACCTGCTCCTGTCTGAAGACTGTAAAGTTTTTAGTTGTAAAATACTTCTTGGCTCCGTATTTCTCCAACTCTTCCTCAAATTCTGTTCAATGTTTCTTTGACTGGTTAAAACCAGCTGACTGACAATAATCAAACTAAAGTGTCCTAAAATCCTTGAACTGCTGTATAATCATGTTTTCACTTCTTTGAAGTGTAAATAAAGGAGGACAAACTGAAGTCAAAGCTGCAGTCAGTGAGAACCAGAAGCCAAACAAACACTAATAAAGTCGATCAGTTCAGCTTTTTGATTTGAAATGATGCCATGTGTGTAAAAGGTGATGAGGACTCTAAACACAGGTGCATCACAAGCTGCCATTTGATCACATTTGTTCTTTTCTTTGTAAACCAGTGAGTTTAAAATCAGTTCTGGGCCAGTTTTATTGAGAGGGCCGGGCTGGGACCAGTTGTTTAGTCAGAGGGGCCCATTCAATCTGGGACCAAAGAGACAAGTTCAAGCTTTCTAAATGTCTTTAGTGTATAATGTGATGTGTCAGTATGTTTCAGTAACTTACAGTTCTTTGTTTCAGGATCTTTTCAGTAACTTAGTTATAGCACAAAAAACCTTCCTGTTAACTTTAGATCAAGTTCCATTCTTTGATGCAACACTTCTTGGTAGAGCTTAATGAACAGTAGAAGCTCTAGTGTACGAGACATTCTCTGGATCCCAGTTTCTATTTTGTATCCCACTATAACTTTAGCTGGGAAACAACAAACGCCTCCATATTCACCCTGTTATTAGTCCTGATGTGAAGAATACACAACATTAAATACTTGATGGTAGGCCATCATCTGTGCGTTATGGAGGGGAAACATATTTGGCAGACTGCATGTCCAGCCTGGTAAGAACAGCAGGCTGCTGTTATCGCTTTCTGTGTATGAAAAGTTTTGTTTAAATGCATTATTAGACTGTCAGGATAATAATTTGCCCTTTAAGGAGGGCGACTGGAACGATTTCCTGCAACATCCAAAGGCTATCCATGCAGTGGAAACGTGGATTACAAGGACAAAATATTGTGTCCAACGCTGCATTCAGTCTAATGTACATTTGGAGTCCCGTAGATGTAAGTTAACGTTGAGGCGATCAATGTGTTAAACTGGTTTCAGTGATCTTGATTTTACAGTATCGATGGCGGAGATATTTGCAGGGGCGGACTGGGAGAAGAACCAGCCCACGTCACCACACATCCCCACTCACAAACACATGTTCACTACTTTGTGTGCAGGCGGTGAAATAATATAAGCAGTAGGACGAGCGTATGTTACAGATCTGTAACATTTAATGTGACTGGCACCCAAAGCTCAACAGTTTATTAGAGCACGTTTATAACAAATTTACACATACAGTCAGAACAACAGCTTTCCATCTGAGCATGTTGTAGAGTCTGTGTGCTCTGTCTGTTTGTCTGCTGTTACTGTCTTTGTCTACTGCAGAGTTAATTACAAAGTGAACATTTGTGTGTCCCTGTTTCCTTCCTAGCTCTACCCCCTCCTCCCGGTCTCTGCCAGGCCTACAGCAGCATCCTTCCTCACAGCACTGATCAGACCAGGGGCCTCTGGCTGTAGCCTTCTGGTTCTAGCAAACTTTTTTTTACACAAATCACACCCTGATTATTGGGCTTATTATTATTATACCCATAGTAAAGTTTTGCAAGTGATAAAACCTCATCTTCTGCACCGTTGTCCTGTAAAAACAATGTATTTATATATTCAGAGTTTCCCAGAGAATGATTTCTATTTCTAGCAGCAGCTTGTTTCTTATTTAACCATTTTAATTCTACTTTAATCTCCACCTTATTTTAGGGTTTGCCTGCTGGCCTACTTGAATCTGCTCTCTTTGCCTTCAGTTCTAGCGCACACACACCTCTGCTCGCCCTACCTCTTTCTTTTTCTCTCTCCCTGTATGTGTCGCCCTGTTGACTTTCTCCATCAGCAGTTGGCTTTGTTTTATAAAGTGGATGAAGCACTCGCCATTTCCACCTGCGACTCCGTTTTCAGCCGCAGGCGCGCGGAGGAGGCTTGTTAACGAGGAAGCCTATCGAAACTGACACCAGATGAAAAATAGCCTTTAGGCTGATTCTGGCATATTGACAGAAATGTTTATGAATATGCACTGTCCCTGTAATAAATAAATAAAATAAATAAATAACTGCAACGCTGTGTGTGTAAAATATCCCCCGTGTCTGCATCTTATAACGTAACAGATGGCATCTCTCTCAGTGTTTCTCTGCAAAATGCTTAAATAGATCGCCAAATAGGCAGGCCTACTGAACGGCCGCCCAAGTACAGCGTATGTGTGGGAAACACTGATATCATTATCAATCTGACCGGCCCACCCCCAAAAACAAATGGGACCAAGGTCTGTGTTACAGGGGCACTGGCGCCTGTCGGCTCCCCCCCAAAACCACCACAGTTTAAATTCCAAGTCTCCCACTTTAACTTCCTACAGTGTGCTGATGATGTGGCCCTGGTTGGCCTTCTGTGTGAGGGGGACTCTGCAAAAGATGGCCCATATTTTAATCATGTAGTTTCTCTGCAGCAGTGGTGTGAGGAGAGCGGGTTTAATAAATGGAGGTGAAACCAAAGAACTGATCTTATCCAGCAACACACAAGAGTCTCCTGATAAAGTTCACCCTTTGACCTTCACTGGATCCCCTGTAGAAACTGTCAGGAGTTTAAACATCTGGGAGCTGTGACTGATGGCCGCCTGAACTTCACACAGAGAGCTGACTGGATTTTTAAGGAAGCAAACAGAGATTGTATCTTTTAGCACTTTTAGTGCTTTGACACCATTTACCATGATGTGTGACACAATGCACTTTTACTAGGAAGCTTTTTATCAGCCTAAAAACATGTTGTGAACTCAAAGTGCAGCCAAAGTGAGCTGAGGAGCTTTAACCTCCACTACATCCCTGGTTAGCAGGATGAAGGCGCCCTCTTGTGTTGTGCATCAGTTTCCACACTTCACTTGTTAACCTGCTGTGATGTTCACTGCAGGAAGACATGGAAACACTTCACTGAGCCTTTGGCAGCTTCAAACAGCATCAGTAAAGAGACATTTAAATAGATGGAATATCACACTATGTCACTTTGTTCACAGCAGTCACACCCTGTAACACTGATACTGCATGCAAAAAAACCCTCATCCAATTGTAAAACAGCAGCTGACATCACGGAGCAGCCCGACTCTACAGCTGGAGAAAAGGCACCAGACCAGCCAATGGGACGGCAGACAGGAACTCCAAAAGCCAATCAGGCTCCAACAAAAAGGTACAAGAAACAAACGTATTAACATATCTGGAGACCAAACAAACTGGTGGAACAAGTGTGTGCATGTCTTCATAGCAATGATATTACCACAGATAGGTCGTTACATTTTCTCCTTTGGCTGTTGTTTTCAAAAGGAAATTCCTTTCAGACATTTCAGTGCAGAAATAGAAAAACTATCTTCTTTATCTGACTCAATATGACGCTGAGTATTTCTTTAATTTGTCTTTCTGAAAAAGTGAAACTACATACCTGTACGTATGTTGATATACATCATTACAGCAACTGAGTCTGTACAGAGACGACTGGCTCTCTGTATTAACTCCATAAGGTTTGTGGGTTAGGGTACGAAGTTTAAATGGATCGCTTTGTAGCATCCAAAGAATTGTTTCACCGTCAGACACTTCGGTCTAAAGTCTTTCTCGTACTGTTAAAATGTTATTGCTTGGAAATTTGCTCTGCGAGCACAATGTTTAGGCTCCACCAGTGTTTTGTGAAGCAGCAGACGTGACGTGAAACAAACAGGAAGGTCATTAAATGAAGGTCTGTCAGCTCAGATCCTTTGGCAGCTTCAAACAGCATCAGTAAAGAGACATTTAAATAGATGGAATATCACACTATGTCACTTTGTTCACAGCAGTCACACCCTGTAACACTGATGCTGCATTCAGGTCACATGGGAAAGACGGTGAAGAAGAGTTTCCAGCTCACAAATATTCTTCCCATCAGCTCTCAGGCTTTAAATAGTATTTGGGAATATTAGATTTGAGGCTGGAGGTTAAAATGTCTCTGACTTCTTGAGTTGAGATTAAACAACATGGAAATACTTGGAACCAAATGGAAAGAATCAGATATTCATTTCATGGTCAGCTTCAGGAAGTTTAGCTGTCAGATGAGAACAGGTGAGAAGCTGGAAAACAGCAGGAAACCTAAAGACTCTGGTACAGAGAGTCAAACTCTGAAAATGTTTCTCCCTCAAACTCTTGGAGATCTTTCTCCACATGGACTCGACCGCAGAGTGAAAATGTACGATGTGTTCACTGACCTCTGCCAGGACTCTGGTCCTCTCAGTCACTCCTCCTCTGGCCTGAGTTTGGCCTGAGCGCTGCGCTGCTCCTGGATCAGATGCTCCAGCTGCTTGTTGATGTACACTCAGTAAGCTCCACCTCTGCGCAGCTGTTGGTACACTGGCAGTCAGAGTTTCAAGCTTCAGGATAAAAGCCTCGAAAAAAGAAAACGTCTCCTTCAGCTGACTCTGATCGGCAAAGCAGACATAATAAAGGACCTGAGCAGAACCCACAGCCAAAGACATGTCCACCTCTCCACTGTCCACAGTCACTTTGTGCCCGTCCACCTGGACATTAACCTCAGTGCAGCCACTCAGGGGCCTCGTCACTGCTGCTCAGGATGATGTGGGTGTTGGGCTCAGTGGATCCTCCTGGAAACATTTTGGGACTCTGTGCCGGTGGGTTATGCAGGACAACGGGGACTGGACCCAAACACAGATGAAACAGGCAGACTGGTGCAGCTCAGGGATTTATTTTACATAAAGGAGCTTCAGGTGTTGGTCAGCATCTCTAAGTCCAGGTAACAGAAACACAAAGTCCAACAAGGCAGCTTTGATGAACTGGTCCTGAACAGAGGAAGTGAACCGGTATCTATGGTCTGATGAGGGAATGAGTTGTAGGTGAGGAGTGGGCGGAGTAGGCCAGGTAGCTGCAGGACAGAGGAAGTGGGAACAGGTGTGCAGGTGGGCGGGGCAGTCAGGTGACAGGGAAAGGAGTAACAGTCCGAGGGCCTCTGGTGGACAGCTTGAGGATGGCAGGTCTGGGGAGCTGATGGACAGAAGATGAGAGACAGGACGGATGCAGAGGGTTGGGGATGAGAGAGTGTGGCTGAAGAGAGGGACTGAGGAGCAAACTGTGACCACAGCTGAACTACAGAAGACTGGGATTTCTATTCTAATAATAAACTTTATTTATAGACTTTACTCATCAAAACAAAGTACAAAGTGCTTCACAAGAGACACAGAGAGAGAAAGATACCACAGTATATGATAAAATACACGAGGGGGGATAAAATATTAAATATGCAGGATTCGAACCACCGCTGCACCACCGGCGCCTCGCGGTCGCCATCGAACCCCACTCCGCCACCGAGTCCCCTTCACATCTGAACCTTTTCTCCTTCTGAGCAGCCTTCTAACACTCTGAGCTGTTTGATCTGAGACACTGACTCTTTCTTTGACGTCTGTCTCCAGAATGAATTTATAGGATTGAACCCACAGCATCAGAACACCTGTGGAGTCAGCCAGCACCCTGAGCCACTGGGCCAGAGACAAATTCAAATTAGCTTTATTGGCATGAATGTATAGCAACAATATTGCCAAAGCATCATATAAAGAACATAAGGACAATTAATTTCATACATTTCATTAGATAAGGAAATAAAACAGCAAAAGTTGTTTGTGAGTGTTAATACAAAATATAATAATAATTAAATAAATATATGTATAAAATATAAAAATTCCATAAAACAAATATTTTAAAAAAGTAAAGTAAAAAGTAAATATTAAAAAAAAGTAAAGTAAAAAGTAAAACAATAAGCGTGTGTGTTAGTATGTTAGAAAATTCAAATAATATATTAAATTAAAATAAATAAATGAAACAGTAAGCGTGTTATTATATTAAAAAAATAAAATAAATAGATAAAACCGTGTGTGTGTGTGTATATTAATAGGCAAAAAACCCCAAATAAAATTAATGAATTAGTTCATAAAAAATCTGTATCAAATGTGAGTTTTAAAACAAAACAATTACTAAAATATCAAACAGTCAAAATAATAATAATTTGAAAATTAGTACAATTATTTATCAGTCTGAGTTTCCACTGGTTGTCCTCACTTCATGGAGGAGACATATTTTGCAGCGATTACTTCCCATTTGGGCATTTCTCCCAGTAAATAGGGGAGTTTCTGTGTGTCTGATATGAATTCAAATTCTTGGTATACTTGGGAAATGTTTGCAAAGTGTTTTGTCTTTAGGGCAGGAGGTTAGAAAGTGCAGCCCTGTCCTGTCAGATCAGAGTCTCTCCTCGTCATGTTCCTTTCACGGTCGGACCTCAAAATTGGTAAAGTTATTTAAGGATCAAACCCGAAACCTCAGACTCTCTGGAGAAGCAGTCTAACACACTAAGCACGAGACAAAAGAAGCATCTCAGAGGCTTCAGTGTGCAGAAATCTACAGCCATGGAAATATGAATGCATGTTTTCTAACGGTTGCCTTATTTGATGAGGAAGTAGGTGTTTGGTGTTTAAAAGCAAGTCACCTCCTCCAAAAGATGGATTCTCACTACGTAACACCGTAACGAAAGATCAGGTGTTCTCAACATTTGTTTTAACAACTTCACGGCTTCTGTGCTAGTTGCAGCAGTGTCGCGTTGCTGCCACCTGCTGGACTGGACTGGTTCGTAGTGTAGTAGTTATGAAGTGTGTCCTACGAGGCTGCCGAGCAACGACTAGACATAAACAGGAAAAAGGAAATATAGTTGGAGATGATAGAATCTTAATGGGTACTGGGGCTCCTGGGTACTGACCCCCCCAACTCCTACATAGGTCACGGCATAATGTACACTAAATCCATTAGTAACAATTAAAACGAGGACAATCCAGCCGTGTTCAGTTCAGGGGCAGAGTGTTGTGTGGGAGCTGGGAGCTCTCTTTGGCTTTACTACTTTTCAAACCTCTTACATGCAGAAAAAAATATTTATAACACAGCAAAAGAAAAGGGAAAAGCTCTGAACTAACTCTAAACTGTGCCACAAACACACGTTGTGATGATCTTTCAAAATAAAAACAGCCTGAACAGATTTTCCAAAGTGAGTCCATTTATTTAGAAAAGTAAACAAGTCTACAGAAACAGTTTTATTACAGCAACTTTTTTTAATAGTGTCTGGGCCCAGTGGAGGGATTACTGTGTTTCACCTTCGACCTCACACATGTCACACAGCGTCTCCTCGAGGCTAAAATGTCCTTGGCAACCACTGCTGCCGCACAGACAGGGCACTTCCTGTTTCCTCTGGGTGTCGGCGGAGTAATTCCAGGTGAGCTCGGTGCCGGCCTTCACAGCCCTGACACAGACGAAACAAAAATCAGACGGCAACAAATAATAACAACCGTCGTCGTCGTCGTCATCATCATCATCATATGTTCCTCACCTGCTGGTGAAGAAGGCGACGACGGGGAAGCCGGGGTCGTGGGAGTCGGTGAAGACGTTCTGGATGAACAGGTTTGGCTGGCAGCTGTGCTGTAGAGACAGGGTCAAAGGTCAAGTTAGGCCTGATCGCTCTATCATTTCTACAGCAGCTCATCATCATCCTCAGGTTCCTCTTACGTTAATGAAGCGGCTCACGTTTCCCTCCTTGCTGGCGTCCAGGAAGGTGATGTCCTCCACCTTCATCGTTCTCTTTAAACTGTTGAAGCTGTTCGCCTCCGTCTCGGTACCGTTCACGCTTTGGACCGCCGCCGCCTCCTCAGGACTGGCTGCTGTCACGGCAATCTTCTGCTGAGCTGGAGACCGGTCACCTGCCGAAGGAGACGGCGGCTCCGGACCTCCTGCCGACACCGTCAGAACCTGTGAGTTCAACAAACATGAAGAGGTCAAATTTAACGACCATTGAACGGATGCTATTAGTGCTAATGCTACCTGTAAAGTGATGCTAAAGGATGCTAACGCTACCTGTAAAGTGATGCTAACGCTACCTGTAAAGTGATGCTAACGCTACCTGTAAAGTGATGCTAAAGGATGCTAACGCTACCTGTAAAGTGATGCTAAAGGATGCTAACGCTACCTGTAAAGTGATGCTAAAGGATGCTAACGCTACCTGTAAAGTGATGCTAAAGGATGCTAACGCTACCTGTAAAGTGATGTGATGAGAAATTCCTCGGGTCATGATGTTAGAACATTATAGCTTTAAACTTTACACAGCTCTTTGTTGGAACTGAATGATGCTAATTTATTCCGCCGTTTTTTGGCATCTATCTTCTCCGTTTTTCCTACAAACTTGGTTTTAACTTCAAATTGTACATCTTCTTCATGAGATGGGTGCAATTACCTGTGTTGCTGATATCTGTAATGGTTGATTTTATATTAATATTTTATGCATTTTAAAATGACTGTCTTCCTATTAAGGGAAGGCTTTCAAGTTTCTTTGTCAATCATGTCTTATTCTGACAAAAAAATGGCTCCTAAGCACCAATCGAAATAATTGTGCTGTGAAAGACTTAATAGGTCAATAACTTTATAGCTGTGATGGAGCAGTGGATAAGATGCCTGCCTTTGGTGTGAGAGACCCGGGTTACATTTTTTTTTTGTCAGAATAAGACATGATTGACAAAGAAACTTGAAAGCCTTCCCTTCACAGTGTATCCGAGCAGTCCGGTGGTTTAGGTCTTGCTCTTGCTCCAGATCCAGAGATTGATGGACAAAACCCTGCTCACATCATTTTGACGAAAAGGGGGTCAAACTTAACACATGTTTGCTGAACAAGTAGCAGCACATCATTGAGTCTCTTTAGCTGATGGAGCCGCACACTGCAGCGACAATAGCTGGCAGCTCTCACACGCATTTTCTTAAGGAAATGCCCGTTCTAATGCTACCCGTGACCAGGCGGAGAAGGATGCTCATGCTACCCGTGACCAGGCGGAGAAGGATGCTCATGCTACCCGTGACCAGGCGGAGAAGGATGCTCATGCTACCCGTGACCAGGCGGAGAAGGATGCTCATGCTACCCGTGACCAGGCGGAGAAGGATGCTCATGCTACCCGTGACCAGGCGGAGAAGGATGCTCATGCTACCCGTTACCAGGCGGAGAAGGATGCTCATGCTACCCGTTACCAGGCGGAGAAGGATGCTCATGCTACCCGTGACCAGGCGGAGAAGGATGCTCATGCTACCCGTGACCAGGCGGAGAAGGATGCTCATGCTACCCGTGACCAGGCGGAGAAGGATGCTCATGCTACCTGTGACCAGGCGGAGAAGGATGCTCATGCTACCCGTGACCAGGCGGAGAAGGATGCTCATGCTACCTGTGACCAGGCGGAGAAGGATGCTAATGCTACCTGTGACCAGGCGGAGAAGGATGCTAATGCTACCTGTGACCAGGCGGAGAAGGATGCTCATGCTACCTGTGACCAGGCGGAGAAGGATGCTAATGCTACCTGTGACCAGGCGGAGAAGGATGCTCATGCTACCTGTGACCAGGCGGAGAAGGATGCTAATGCTACCCGTGACCAGGCGGAGAAGGATGCTAATGCTACCCGTGACCAGGCGGAGAAGGATGCTCATGCTACCCGTTACCAGGCGGAGAAGGATGCTCATGCTACCCGTGACCAGGCGGAGAAGGATGCTCATGCTACCCGTGACCAGGCGGAGAAGGATGCTCATGCTACCCGTGACCAGGCGGAGAAGGATGCTAATGCTACCTGTAACTGAACCAGACTCTGACCTTGTCTTTTCCTGTGGTGCGGTGGCGTTGGTGTCGGCGGATCTCTGGATAACCGTGACGTGCGAGGTGGGCAGTTCCAGCAGGGTGCTCCGCCCCTCCAGCACCGGCGGGGCCAGCCACTCAGTGACGACCTCCACCTCGTCGTCTGAGGGGATGTCCGCCCTCGTCAGCTTCGGTGGCGGAGGCTCGGCGTGACTCTGAACCCTCCGCAGGATCACACCTGAACACATTTCACTTTTACTCCACATGTTCACCATCCTGATCCTGTGACTCGTCCTACAGCGACGCCGTCTCACCTGCGTAGATGCACACGAACGTGCCGCGGTCCAGGTCGTCGCGGCACCGGACGCCCCAGCCGCGGCCCTCGGTCTGAAAGACCTGGAGGCGGACTCTGATCCCTCTCTGGACCAGCCGGTTCTGGCAGCGAGCCCGATCACAACCACACCACGGACCACACTCGTAGAGTCTGCAAACACACGTTCATGTATTTATTACGCCACATGTCATCAGCTGATCCTGAGATGCACCGCTCAGATACGTGACACCAGTCAACAGCAAACTTTATTGGCCGCCTCACCCTGACGGTACGGGCTCATTCAGCCTGTGATGGGTGTAAGGGCGCCCCCCTGTGGTCATGGCGATACAGGCGCAGCTTTGTGCGTCGGTGCAGCCGTCGGTGCAGTCGCAGCAGGCGTCGAACAGCGTCGGGCCGCGGCTCAGGAAGCAGCCGTGTGGCCAGCGCTCCTTCCTGTAGCGGAAGTCGGCGGGCCGGGCGCCGCCCTCCCCGGCGCACAGCTCCACCGGTGTGGGCTCCACGCCCCGACTCAGGTCCAGCTCCGGCCGCCGGGGGCCCGTCGCCAGGGGTGGGTCCAACTCAACGGCGGGGTTAAAGGTGAAGAAGTCGACCTGCAGGAGACGGGAAGACGGATCCTCAGGAGCCTGAACGCCTCGTCACTTTTCAGATCAGACTTTATAAGATAAATTTCAGTAAAGTACTTTTACTTCGATACGCTTCACACGTTCAGCTGGAAATACTTCTGTACTGCAGTCGTGTTTTAATAGCAGAGTATTTTTAGATTGTTGTACTGGTACTTATCCGAGTACCCTGAACGCATCATAACAGACCAGCTGACCTGCAGGACGTCGAAGCTCTCTGTGGCCAACAGGAAACGCATCACGTCGTCGTGGTTACGGAGGCTCAGTCCACACGGCGCCTTGTAGACGACGTCCCAGTCCTCCACGTCCTCGGAGACCGCAAACTCCGCCCCCTCGGCGTCACTGGTCCCGACCCCCCTCGATGACATCAGCGGCACGGCGGTCAGCCTCTTAAAGCCGCAGAGCAGCGGGACCTTCAGGGGGTTCTCACCCCAGAAGAGAGGCGTGGAGTGAGGCATGCTGGGTAAACTGGACAGACAGGCCTGGAAGGAAACAACAAGAAAATCTAAACATCCGGTTTGAAATTAAATAATTATGAAAACTTTATTAATCTTCATATACTTTACAGTGTGTGTGTGTGTAGTATAATGTGTGTATTGTGTGTGTGTAGTACAGTGTGTGTATTGTGTGTGTGTGTGTGTAGCACAGTGTGTGTATGTGTGTGTGTGTGTGTAGTACAGTGTGTGTGTGTGTATTGTGTGTGTGTGTAGTACAGTGTGTGTATTGTGTGTGTGTGTATTGTGTGTGTATTGTGTGTGTGTGTAGTACAGTGTGTGTATTGTGTGTGTGTGTATTGTGTGTGTATTGTGTGTGTGTGTAGTACAGTGTGTGTATGTGTGTGTGTGTGTAGTACAGTGTGTGTATTGTGTGTGTGTGTGTGTATTGTGTGTGTGTGTGTGTATGTGTGTGTGTGTGTGTGTGTGTGTGTGGTACAGTGTGTATTTGTGTGTGTGTGTATTGTGTGTGTGTGTGTAGTACAGTGTGTGTATTGTGTGTGTGTGTAGCAAAGAGTGTGTATTGTGTGTGTGTGTAGCACAGAGTGTGTATTGTGTGTGTGTAGTACAGTGTGTGTATTGTGTGTGTGTGTGTATTGTGTGTGTGTGTGTATTGTGTGTGTGTGTGTGTGTGGTACAGTGTGTATTGTGTGTGTGTGTGTATAGTATAGTGTGTATTGTGTGTGTGTGTGTAGTATAGTGTGTGTATTGTGTGTGTGTAGTACAGTGTGTGTATTGTGTGAGTATGTGTAGTATAGTGTGTGTATTGTGTGTGTATTGTGTGTGTGTGTGTAGTACAGTGTGTGTATTGTGTGTGTGTAGTACAGTGTGTGTATTGTGTGTGTGTGTGTAGCACAGAGTGTGTATGTGTGTGTGTGTGTAGTACAGTGTGTGTATTGTGTGTGTGTGTAGCACAGAGTGTGTATTGTGTGTGACCTTGCAGCAGAGGTGGGGCTGGTACTGCAGCTGGACGGGGGTCAGAGGAGGCAGCAGCTCCTCTCTGCCAGCGGGGGGCGCTGCAGAGCTGGACAGCCCGTTGAAGGGCAGCAGGGGGGAGGAAGAGGGGGAGGAAGAGGGGCTGTGGTGGGAGAACTCGGACGGCAGCAGCAGCTCCACTGGACAGGAAGACACTTCCAAAATAAGAGCTCATAAACACTGTCCAGGCTTCAGATTCTTTACAGGTGAAATATTTAAACTCTAGAAGATTCTTCATGTGTACTACAGTCATTTTAGGAGTTTACCCAACGAAAAATACATAAAACAAAAGAAGTTGTTCCATAAAGTGCATCTGATGACGAAGCTGACCGTAACGCTCGAGGAAAGAGCTTCAGTATATTAAATAAACTTTGTCCAGAACACGTGAAGCTTATTTTCTGGCACAACTTCACGGTGACTTCCAAAGTCTGGAGAGTTCAAAACTCCTGCAACACTTGAAAAACTTCACTGTGAAAAACTCATAGACTCCACTATAAAGACTGAGAGGTCCTGTAGTTCTGACCTCTTTGAAATTTTACATTCACAAGTTTAAATTCTGATTTAAAGGATTTCAGAAATGTAAAGATGTTTGAACTCTTTAAGCCACATACTCTTGTTTCTTTTTCTTTTCAGAAGATATTAACCTTATTCTCCACTGTTCTTTTTAAACTTTCCTGCACGTTACTTTTTCCAGACTCCTCTGTAGATTTTTCAGACATCCGAGCACAAATATCTAGATGTTTATTATGATAATAAATGGTTTTAATCTCCCACACATGCATCTTACAACACTTGTTGTTGCTGTTCGGTCCAAACTCCTCCACAGAAAGTTGGACAGCAAACATCTCAAACAGGAAGTGAACTAACTGGTTCTACCTGCACTCATATTATTGCTCCTTTATAAATAATCCCTGCTTGTTGTTGGATCACACACACGTGAACATGCATTTAAGTTTAAAAGTAAAGTAGTGGTTTCAGTGTAAAGTCTGCGTTTACCTGAGCCGATGACCACCTGGACCACAGACGAGTCCGGCGTGGAGGCCGGAGGACAGCAGTCCAGAGACTCCAGCAGCTTGAAGGCCTGAACATATTCTGATCAACACACGGCAGGAAGACACCGTCATCACAACCTGAAGCTCACATCCTCTTCATTACCACCAAAGAAGAGATCGATCAAAAAGTGAAACCTTTATCGGTCGCTGTGTTCTTCTTCAGGACTCTCTTCAGGTAATCCAGATATGCGTATACTCCATTAAAAACCTGATCCACGTCTTCCCCGGCCCAGAAGGTTTTGGCCCGCTCTGAAAAACACACCAGGACAAACTCTCATCACTTTATAAATGTTAGAAATACAGAAGGCTTTCTACATCCAGACCACGAAAGACCTGGTCTACATTAACAACCAAGGCGTGCCAAACCTGGACTAGATCCACATGGGGACTCTGTTTCAAACCCGGTTTCAGGTTTGGAAAACCTTTATTCAACATGTGAACGCTGAAAAAGGATCAATCTCTGTGATTTTTCTCCATGCAGACCACATCATACGTAGTCTAGCTCCAAAACCACCATACGCATGTGTATCAGATCTGGACTGGATCCACATGGGGACTGTTTATAAGCCAGTTTCAGGTTTATTCTAATGAAATGCAGTCATGCTGCAGAATCAATGTATCCAGCTTCTGATGAAACTACTGCTAACAAACAAACTGTGAGATCAAACAAACACTTATGAGTCAGTAACAATAAAAACATTTGTTCTCACCGACTTCTTGCGGATCTAAAGGATCCTCTTCCATCTCCAGTTAGCGTTAGCCTGCTAGCACCCAGCTAAGCTAGCTCGGCTGGCTAACAACAAAGAGGGGGAAGCTAACTACTAATCAAAACTTTCAGAGAGAGCTAAAGGCGAAGTGCTTCTACTTAAACACCAGCAGAGAAGTTAAGCTCCGCTAACGTGAGCTCCGTCTGAACTGAACAAAGTTCACGTTGTTGTTCATTCAGCTAACGAGCAGTAACCTCAGCTAGGTTAGCTTCCCGCGGAATGAACGATGCTAACAGCCGTTAACCGGCCGCGCCACATCACGACATCAGGGCCGTTCCCCAAAGACTTTCACCTTTCATTGTGCTTTTAACGTTTAAAGGTGACTAACAGCACAAACACAACCTCAAACATTCACATGCCGCTTCGCATTTTGTACTGATTTACATTGTACGTGAATATTGGCCCACAACAGCTGCCGTAGACCGTATTTACGTAACATTTCCCCTGAGTTTAGTCTTCCAGACAGTTTTCCGGGTCTTAAGCTGAATCTTCTCGTGTTTATTACAAGAAAACTTTACTTGGCTTATTGTTGAACATAAACCGGCTTGTTTATAAAGCGTCACGTACATAATTGGCTTGCAGACCGCAGTCCGCCTGCCTGGGAGTCCAACCTCAGGGTTAAAAACATGATTAGCTTCGCTTTTTGAATTGACCCACATGCGCCACCGTACTACCCTACCGGTTACGAAGATAATAATAAACAAACTTGACACGTTTCACAACTCTGCTGTTATAAGTCAGTAACAACAAACATCACATGTTTATAAACCTCCGTCAGTCCGGAAACGTGTCATGGAACATAAACCGGCTGTGACAGGAGCGGTGTTAGCATGACGATGCTAACGTTAGCCACTTCCTGTGCGGTTTTGTAACAGCGTGAAAATGAACTTGTGTAACTTTAACTGAGCCGCTGCGGGTCGAGCTGCTCCGCGACAGGTGAGGACACACAAGAAAACCACGTTCTGCTGCTGCTTCAGGCTTTTTATCATAGTATAGCATGTAGACATTATACTCTCTTAAAATGAGCGTTACTGCTGAACCTTTGTTGCACCATCCTAGCTTTAATTATTTATTTGTTTTTCTATATTTGTCTTGGTTATTGTTGAAACGCAGCCAAGTGTTAAAAGGTATTATACTGAAATGTCTATTTGCTGACACATAAAATAACATTTCATTGATTTAAAAAATATATATATATAAATATTGTTATGATAATAAATCTTAATTTGTATTTAATAAAATTATATTATATTATATTATATTATTATGTGATTGATTCAGAAACAATTCTTCAGATCAAAAGCAACAAAATAAAATGATAATAATTAATCATATTTGACAATAAAGAATCAAAACAAATAAGATAATATTTTGTACGTAAGTTTCAGTATCTGAACATTTCGAGTAACACAAAGAATTTTTTTATGTAAATTAGTTTCCACGAGCAGAGCAGAGTTTAAACCTTCCTCCTCAGGTGAGATGGCTCAGGTACGGCGTGCGGTCAGCGAGGCGCTGTGGGCGGTGTGTGCGGCCGACTCCATGTCGATGCCGGTCCACTGGTATTACGACATCGACGACATCAAGAGGGACTTTGGGGGCTGGATATCTGGCTTCTGCTCGCCCAGAGACAGACACCCGTCCAGCATCCTCAGCCTCTCCAACACCGGTAGGAGAACCTGGAGCTCTTTAAGCCTTACGGTCCTGGAAAGTTCTGGAAGACGACCACAGATTCAGCTGTTCGTATTATTGTAATTCATTATTCTTCCTGTTTGTTTGTTTGTTGCAGCCGGCAGCGGTCGGACCGCCTGGTCTGACGTGGTCGCCAAGTGGCCTGACGTGGTCGGTAACGTGATCCTCCACAATAAACTGAACTTGTGGAAGTCCTCCAAAGGCTCAGTCCACTATCATCAAGGTACTGTGAAAAGGTTTTTAAGGTCTTCAGGAGTCTGTGTTTGTGGTCTGCAGGTCTTCAGTAGTCTGTGTTTGTGGTCGTCAGGTCTTCAGTAGTCTGTGTTTCTGGTCTGCAGGTCTTCAGTAGTCTGTGTTTGTGGTCTGCAGGTCTTCAGTAGTCTGTGTTTCTGGTCTGCAGGTCTTCAGTAGTCTGTGTTTGTGTCTGCAGGTCTTCAGTAGTCTGTGTTTCTGGTCCTCAGGTCTTCAGTAGTCTGTGTTTGTGGTCCTCAGGTCTTCAGTAGTCTGTGTTTGTGGTCTGCAGGTCTTCAGTAGTCTGTGTTTGTGGTCTCAGGTCTTCAGTAGTCTGTGTTTCTGGTCTGCAGGTCTTCAGTAGTCTGTGTTTGTGGTCTGCAGGTCTTCAGTAGTCTGTGTTTGTGGTCTGCAGGTCTTCAGTAGTCTGTGTTTCTGGTCTGCAGGTCTTCAGTAGTCTGTGTTTGTGGTCCTCAGGTCTTCAGTAGTCTGTGTTTGTGGTCCTCAGGTCTTCAGTAGTCTGTGTTTCTGGTCTGCAGGTCTTCAGTAGTCTGTGTTTCTGGTCTGCAGGTCTTCAGTAGTCTGTGTTTGTGGTCCTCAGGTCTTCAGTAGTCTGTGTTTCTGGTCTGCAGGTCTTCAGTAGTCTGTGTTTGTGGTCTGCAGGTCTTCAGTAGTCTGTGTTTCTGGTCTGCAGGTCTTCAGTAGTCTGTGTTTCTGGTCTGCAGGTCTTCAGGCCGGTGACAACACCCTGAACGTCCTCTGTTCTCTCCGAGCGGCTCGCTCGCTCATCGCCGGACGTTTCAGCGACGTCTCTCAGCCGGACGCTCGAGCCGCCGTTCTGTCGGACTACGTCCACTTCCTGACCACACCCGGCTCGCACCACGATACCTACGCAGAGTCCTTCCACCGCTCGTTCTTCGCTGCCTGGCAGGACAGCAGACCCACCTCGCCCTGTCAGGTAAAATAAACGCACCCTGTGGAACGATCAGCTGTGTTCAGACTCTGTTTTTATTCGCTCTGGGTGTTTCAGGTTCTGACGTTTGCAGAAAATCGCTCCCGGCAGCTGTTGAGCTCCTCGTCCGCCGACAGCCAGCTGGACGCCATCGGCTGCCTTCCTATGATCCTCCCCTTCATTCTGCTGTCCGCCTCAGCCAATGAGGAGCAAGCTGTGGGTGTCAAGCAGTTATCTAACCCGTACCTGAGTAAATGTAGTATCAGAGCGTCCTGTCTGACCTTTAACCTCCTCCATCTTCAGGTGTCAGCAGCAGTAGAGTTTGTGAAGCTCACTCACCCCCACCCGAAGGTGCCCGAGTACGTATCCATCTACAGCCGGGCGCTGCACGCCGTACTGGGCGGAGCCGGCGTCCGCCAGCAGGCCGAGCACGCTCTGAGGAGGCTGGACGCCTGGGACACCTGCCAGAGCTACAGCCGCAAGGCCGCCAGGTACGACTGTCTCCAACATGTGTCTGCAGGAGGAGGAAGAGGAGGAAGAGGAGGAGGGTTTGACGTGTTTTCAGTAGGACTGCTGAGAAGTTTAAGTATCGAAACGAGAGGTTCAGGGTTCAGCTGACCTGCAGCTGTAGCTCCTCCACACTACGCACAGACGTTATACGGAACAGGCAGTAAAACTAAATTATATTCATAAGGAAGATGAACAGTATCCTCACACAAACACACACAGAGAACATGTGCAGTATCTTGTAGTCTGCAAGTTGTTCTGCAAAAACGTAACCGTGTTAATGTCCATAGAAAGGCAAGTTGATTAGTTTATCACATTTTAACAACAAGCACTTTACACAAAACATAAAAGCAACACAGGGAAATAAAAAGACATTTATTTAAAATTATTTTATTTAAAAAGAGGACAGTTAAAGTTACAAGTGCAAGATATTAATCAAAAGTCCCAAATCTGATCTCCCAAATCTGATCTGAGCGTTTCGTAAGACCTGCAGCCGACTGGGAGTTTGATCACAACACAAGTTGTAAAAATTATAATTTAATCAGCATTTGATTTTTCATAGTTACTTAATAATCAAACTAAATTTAAAGTTTTTAAACAAACTTGTAAAAATGAATCCGAACGCTGAGAAAACTCTTTTGTTCTGTAGTGACCGCTCTCTGCCTGCAGCGTAAATACACGACCAGCCGTAACATCGTGAGTCACAGTGACACCTGTCAGTGGGATCTATCAGGCAGCAGGGGAACATTGTGTGATATAGTTTGATGTTGAGTTCTGCCAGCGTTTGCTCGTCTCTCTCCCTCACCGCGCTGCCCCGCCCCTCTGCGTCTGCACGCAGCCGTCTAATCACAAACTCTCTAACAACATGGAGGCACAGTGCCGGTGATGTGCAGAGTTCTGCACCTCGCGGCTGCTAACGCTCATTTGTGCTGAGAGCCTTCATCAGCTGTTCTGCTGAATTATGCATCCACCTCTTAAAGGGCCTTTTCAGACACTTTGCTCTGCACTCTGGTCATAAAATAAATACTTTGAATCGCGGGAGGAAAAGACAAGTTCAGTTTTTTGTCGGCGCCTTTATACAACGTAGCCTCCTACTGATGGAGAAAGAGACCAGGCCTCCTCGCGCTGTTCAGAAATGAAACTGTCTTTGTGTTGTAGGTTTCCGGCGTCCTCTGAGGAGCGTCTGAAGGTCCATCAGGGCGCCGTGAACTACCTCGGTCTTGGCCTGCTACACCAAAGGTTCAAGTCCATTCTGGCAGCACACGATCGCTACAGGCAGAGGCGTGTTAGAAAAGTAACTGTGAGCCGTGTTTGTTGTTGAACCCGCAGGAGCTCTGTCCAGCCTGTTTTATCTGGCTCACGAGTTTCACGACGACCCCAGAGGAGGAATCCTGGCGAACACCAACTGTGGAGGTAATTTACTGGATGTCAAAAGGCAACAAAAGGGACACTCGGTCTGATCATCGGGTTCGGTTGAACATGCGTTTGTTAATATTTGTGTTCCAGGTGAGAACTGTAACCGCGGGGCGGCGCTGGGAGCCCTGCTGGGGGCGGGGGGGTCGTACGGCGGAGACGTCATCCCGCAGGAGTGGAAGGACGCACTGAGGAACGCCCAGGAGTTCATCCCCGACATCCTGAAGGAGATGCAGTGAGAGCAGCGTTTGCCCCCTGGAGGAGCGGAGGGGAACTGCAGCCTGTTCACAAACGCAACAATGAGAACGTACAGCTTTTATTCCAGTGCCTTTATTATTTAATGAGGAAAATCTGTTATTTTTATTTACCTTCACTGTGCTTTAATGATCTTTTGTTGTGTGATTTGAACTGTTCACATTATGGAATAATTACAAAGGGCTTCAGGTGAGATAAAAACTGACCAACACTAAGAAACCTATTTATCCTTTTCCTGTTGTCTTATTTTTATTTTAAGGACTTTAATTAACAAATACAACATGTCTGCTTTTTGCTCATAAAAAATAAAATCATCATTTGAATGTTTTGATCCTTTGTTGAGTGTTTTTGCTCTCAATACTAAATTTACATGATTAATCCCATTTGAATGCTGCTAATTATGTTTTTTTTAAGTCGCTAAAAAGGTTTCCAAGCATTTGTAAGATTTAGGGATTAGGTTAAGACCTGCTGAATCTCCATCAATACTTCTATTTGACCTTTACCAGCTTCACTCACATTTAACTGACGCTTTTATCCAAAGCGACTTACAATTGCTAGACATGTCAGAGGTCGCACGCCTCTGGACACACAATGGTGGATGGATCACAGTGGGGGATTGAACCCGGGTCTCTCACACCAAAGTGATCTTAAGTCATCTTATCCATTGTGCCATCGCCACCCCACATGAAACAGGTTATGAAAATAAAGGTTGTTATTAGCAGTTCACCATAGAAGCTAATGTTTCTAAAGTAATCTGAATCTATAAAATAACTGTTGGATGTGTATAATCTGTATAATGTGTTTGAATCATTAGACATCAGGATAAACTTTACCATCTCTTTTCTTTGCAGTTTGGCAAATCAAAACGACAACTTTCTCTTGTGTCGTATCAGGGTTTCCATAAAGATATTAAGATTTAAATCGATGCAAACGACTAATTAAACTAGTTCTACCAATTTACCACATTTGAATTCACATGTTGTGCGGAGGGTGTTAACGTTCTTCATTTAACTCAGAGATCCTTCTCAGAGTCAGTCAGATCTGAACACACAGACATGAAACACATGTTGGATCATTCAGTGTGATTTACTCTTCCTGAGAAACCATCACCTCCGATATCCATCCAGAATAAACGTCCGTAAATCCACTAAGAAATCACAAGAAGAACACGCTGCAGAACCTGAGAACCTTCGTGTTTTTAAGGATTCTCCAGTATCAAAGTCATCCAGTGATAGTGTCGGTATCTATTGGTGCTAATTTGATCATGATGGCTTTAATTGGTTCTGTTGTCATACTGGTTCTCAATTAGTGTGTTGGCTTGTTTCCATCAGTCAGATTAGCAACAACACAAACCCTCAGCTGATTAAATGCAGTATTATTAACTTAAATATATAATTAACTTAAAATACAAGGACGTCAGACTGTACGGGATTTTCTCTACCGGAGGAGCGGCCAGTTAACGGACACACAGGAGGTCATTGTGGCTGCAACTATTCCTGTGGTGGGAGCAGAAAATGACCCGCATACGAGCTTCAGACGGGATTTAAATCACTGACCAGCGCAGGTGATGTTAAAATCCCTTCAGACGAGAGGGCGCTGCTTTCAGAAAGTCAGACCCCTCTAATCTTTGCAAAAACAATCAATGGTTGAAGTTTAAAGTTTTGGGGGGAGAAACAGTTGTGTTGCTCAATCCTGATTGGTGCATGGAGGTAGTCCGCCCACTTCAAACCCTGAACTCAGAGAAAAAACTGAAATCCAGAAATCTCTCAGCTGAAATAACCAAAGCTGCTGAGTGTTTAAAAGCAGAAGAAGAACCTGATCCAGGTCTTTAAGGACTGGAGTCAGCCTGCGCAGTATTTGTACCACGTGTGAGAGAGAGAGAGAGAGAGAGAGAGAGAGGGGTTTCTGTGTTTTCAGTGTTTCTGACCTTTGATCAGAACAAACATGGCGTCCGTCAGCAGAGAAAAGAAGCTGCTCTTCTTCCTACGACTCCTCATCGCTTCCATCCCAGCATGCACTGGGCTTCCTGGAGGTCAGTCCTCGGTTTCTTCTCCTTCAAAAGCTCTTCTTCTTCTTCTGCTTCCATCTTTGAAAAGGACACGTGTTCGTTTGTGTCCACTGTGAAGTTCAGTTAGCAGCTCTGCGA
This sequence comes from Micropterus salmoides, assembly GCF_014851395.1. Taxonomy (NCBI): domain Eukaryota; kingdom Metazoa; phylum Chordata; class Actinopteri; order Centrarchiformes; family Centrarchidae; genus Micropterus; species Micropterus salmoides. The sequence goes on from NW_024040040.1 coordinate 3,751,844, forward strand.
TCCGCTTCTAACCCGATGACGCTGATGCTAACGTTAGCGTGTTTGTGTTTCTTTTACAAAAGAAAGGACAAAAAAACTATTTTCATTATGGATTAATCTTTTACGATTAATCATTTTGTCTATAAAAGTTCAGAAAAACAGTTTAAAATATGCATCATAATATCTTATAGCGGAAATGTCTTGTTTTGCCCGACCGACAGTCAAAAGCCCCAAAATATTACATTTACTGCAATGTGAGACCAAGAAAAGCAACGAATTCTCACCTTTGAGAACCTGGAACGATCAAATATTTCACCTTTCTGCTTGAGAATAACTTAAACATTTATCAACTATCAAAGTAAGTGCTGATAACATTTCTTTTTCTCAGTTGTAATGTCTTCATCGAGCTCAGGTTTGTTCTTGTTCTGTATTTTCGTGTGAAGGAGAAGTGTTCCTGGGCAGACCTGAGGCCAGCGTCTTCCTCCGCCGCAGTCGTCGCGCAAACTTCCTGTTTGAGGAGCTGAAGAGAGGCGATGTGGAGCGCGAGTGTGTGGAGGAGAAATGCTCCTACGAGGAGGCGAAGGAGATCTTCACCCTGCCACAGCAGCTGGTCAGTCCAGACTCCCCCCGTCCATCCTCACGTGGTCGTCAGTGTCTTCATCATTAACGTGTCTTGTCACTCTCTCTCTGTCTTCAGGAAGTCTTCTGGCGGCTGTACACAGGTACTTCAGAGTCAAGCTGCCCTTTAGGGTTTCTAATATTCATCTGAATTTGGAAATAAAAGAATCTCCTGAAAGACCGAGACAGATTCTGCTGTACTCCAGTCTCTGTTAAAATACTGTAATACTCTATCTGCATCCTGTGCGCAGCGCCGAATCACTGCCTGTCGTTTCCCTGTAAGAACGGAGCGACCTGTACTCGCCGGATCGACACCTACACCTGCAAATGTCCTCCTGGTTTCCACGGACACAACTGTGACAAAGGTAAACATTTCTGCGAGCGTTGGTGATCGTTGCTGTTGCAGAAGTTTCTGTCGTGACGAACAAAGTTGTGTTTTCGTCTCCCGACTCCACGCAGCACGTTCCACCTCCGGCGGCTGTCGCTACAGAAACGGAGGATGCGAACATTTCTGCAGAGAGGTTCCAGATCGATCTCACATCTGTTTCTGCGCTCCGGGCTACAGTCTGGACCGGGACAACATCACCTGCCAGCCCCAAGGTCAGAGCTCCTTTACAGGACGACCATTTGCACAGAATAAACACAAAGGGCATCTGAGAGTGTCTCTCCATTTTTACTGTTTAGATCTTTTAACAGGAAGAAGTTTTCTTCTGTCGAGATTCAGGGTGTTAGCAAACCCTAGAATATACAAACCAACCAACCCCTCGCAACCACCAATTACAGTCCCAGCTCCTACCCGTAATCAGTGTTGGGCAGTAACGCCTCACTCAGGAACTACAGTAAATATTAGTAGCTAGTAGTGTAAGGGATTACTATTTCTAAAACTATTATAATATTACAGTTACTAATCAAAGTAGCCTGTGTTACTAGAAGGCACCATCCGGCAGTTCAAGTCAGCTGTCAGGAAGAATGGAGAACAAAGGAGACGGGCGTTCTTTCCACAGCTGTCACCATTATTGTGTCACAGTCTAAGATGTCGTCTGCTGTAAACTTTGTGCGACCAGCGAACAGCATCTAAAGTACTGAAGCATCTGCTGAAGCAGCTCAGCAACGTGACATCTGGAGAGAGTAGCGTAAAAAAAAATGTTTGATGTTGTGTAAAAACTTTGAATACTGCTCTGATAAATGTGCAGGAAACATTAGTTAAAAGTTGGGAGGGACTGTTTTTTGTCTTGTTAAATAGCCTCTAATATACAGCGCGATCTGGTTTGAGTGGCTGCACGTAACGAGTAACGTAACTAGTTACTTTGAATACCCAGTAATAATTAAAGTAATATTAATTTATAATGGAGTCATAAGTAAAAAGTAACTTATTACAATTCCTGAGTAACTTGTCCAACACTGCCCATAAATACACCATCAACTACAATGACTACCACTTTTTAACAACCTTCTGATCCAAAAACAAAACATAATTTTCTCCGCCAACAACCTTAGAAACCACCTAGCTACCACTTTAAAAACTCCAGCAGGCACTGAAGACTGAGAAACCAGCTTAGAAACCAGCTGGGAACATGTCAGTATCTACGTAGGTACGCGTTAGCTACCCTTCTGAATTTAAAGTGGCAGCAAGCCAACTTCAAATGTGTTCAGAAACGTTCTGGTACATTTGGGCTTTTGTGTGCATTTCAGTGTATCTGCTCATCCCAAACTTGTTTTCTTGTCTCTCTGGTCCAGATCGTGTGGCCTGTGGAAGACCTCTGATCCACTTTGCCCCGAGGGTTATTAACGGGCAGATCTGCCCTAAAGGACACTGTCCATGGCAGGCGAGTTTTTGGACAAATTTAAGGAGAGCAGTCGTTTCCTATAAAGTTAATATATACATAGAATAAAGTATTAAATATTACACCTGATTTCCGACACACTAATATCAGGTCAGTTCTCCTAAATGATAAAATAATCAACGTGTCCTCACTCCTTCGTGATGTCCATTCTCTCTAATCATCAGCATCCTCTAAATACGACACTCCTGTGCAGATTATTGACGCTTGTAACTGAGAATGATTTGATGACGGTCACACTGCCTGTCTGCTCAGGCTCTGCTGACTGAGAACGGAGATTACACCTGCGGAGCGATCGTCCTGTCAGATCGGTGGATTTTAACTGCAGCTCACTGCGTTTATGGAAAAGCTGCTGCAAGCTTTAAAGTCACTGTGGGTAAGTTTTCCTCCTAACCCCTCTAATCCTTTTATATACACTTCACATACTGTGTATTTCTGCATTTAAAGGTTCAGTGTGTGAGATTTAGTGGCATCTAGTGGCGAAGGTTGTGAATTGCAACCATCTGTCCAGTCTCCCACTGCCCCCCTAACCTTTCAGAGAGCGCAGGACAGCTACTGTGGCTGACACAGCACAAAAGGTGTCTCTTCTGAGACAGCAGAGAGCGGCCAGTCAAGAAATGAGGTTCCTTTAGGTATATTTATTAAGAAATTATATTTACTTAATTATTCAGTAAAACCATGTGTGATTGTGACAGACAACATGAAAAATGTAAGACAAGAGTGTGAAACACTGTCACTGTTTCTGCACCACAGTCCTTTATAAACCACACATTAAATAAAGTTTATACAAACATTGACAAGGGAAACATGTTCGTTCTCTCTGTGATTATGGACCCTCGCCAAAACTGCCCGCCAGCAATAACATCTTGCCCGCTGCCAGATTATGGTGCTTTGATAGCAGCAAAAAATATAAATAAATAAATGCTTTGATAGCAGTGCTGAAATAGATCTCAGTCACGACAGCAACAGTTACTCACACAATCACTTCCTCTTTAGTGGTTTTGACTACAAAATAAAAGTGCGAGAAGCTTGTTTACTGTAATGCTTCAACTGGAGTTGAACTGAGCTTTTACTTTGAAAAATTCTGAACGATTTTAAAGAGTCTATAGCTGCTTGACACACCTCTGAAAGAGCCGTCAAAGAACATGATTCCCCTGAATGTCCTCTGCCTGGAAACACTGGGGAAATGAAAAAGCGTCCGTTGGTTGATGGATGTGAACAGTGCAGCACATGCCGTGATCTCAGAAACACTCGCTGCAGAATTCATTTGTTGCAGAGGGAAAACAAAAAAGTCCCGAGGTTGGTTCAAACCCACAGACTGAGCTAACCGAACACCATAATAAAGACCTCAAATATTACGGCTAATGTTCTCATCCACCATCTAATGGTTGAAAATATATTTGCAGACCCCTGCAGTATATTATTACTTCTTCTTCCTCTAACGTACGTATTCAACATAGTGATGAGTGTCCGCACTGCCTGAATTCTAAGAAGAACTTCGTGACGAAACGCGCTCTGTAGCGTTGTTTGTCCATTTTCAGCTACTGTAGAAACATGACGATGCAATGTGGCGATGTCCTTGGAAGGGAGTGCCCGCAGAGATATAAATGTCTCATTCTAAGGTAATAAAAACATAATGGTTTATTATGTAAGGTTTTCACACACCACTGAAAACATAGTTTTGGATCTTATATTGCAGTTCTGTCGACAGATCCTCAGAAATATTACACACTGGACATTTAATATTATTTACTGTATTTCTATTGTGGGTTCCAAATGTTCCACTTCTATCTTTTTTTACAGAACGCACCACAACTTAACGCTTAAACAGGAGGTTAAAGCAGATTAAAATATCACTTGCTACATGTTTATGCTTGTTGAATATGGGAGGCTGCAGCGAGAATATAAATTACACCAAAACGTTTAAAAAGTACAAAAGAACCAGTAATGTTGGAGCTTATCGATGCTACTGTAATAATTTAGATCAAGTGGTTTGCAAGAGACAAATAGAGGCAGCGGAGGATCGAGAGGTCGATTAGCGCGAAGCAGAGCAGCCAAATAACGTAGTGCAGCAGCATCAGAGCTCGGGGCAGCGCGACTTCTTCATCCTCTCATAAACTACAAATGTGGAAGAAATGCGTTTCAGAGGGATGCTAAACATTGAACATGGCAGGAAAGTAGTGAGTAGTTAGAAAAAGTCTAAAGCTAGGTGTATAGCCATTAATATGAATCACAATGCTAACTCTTCATTGTTAGCTAATTGCGGTCAACTTCACTAAATCTGTGTGTGAAATTGGTGAATGCGTTCCTCAGTTTTTCGAGTAATAAATGTTTTTAATGTGGTGTTGGAGAGTTAGACGTATTATCTTTTTTGTCCATTTGCTTTGCCGCTGAAGATGATGACAAGATACAGATTGTCATTCATTTGAATTTCATTTAAAGGCAATAAAAACTAATTAGAAGGAACAACATTTGTCTGAGTTGAAATTAAATGTTATTATTTTTTATTCTGTTATTGATTTGATATAAAATATAAACCTGCTGTCCCTGTTAAGGAGAACATGACCGAAACAACGATGAGAAGACCGAGCAGGAGCGGCAGGTGGTCAAAGTGATTATCCACACGGGCTACAACAAGTCCAGCTCCGACAGTGACCTGGCCATGCTCAAGCTTGGCCGCCCAGTGAAACTGGGACAGTACGTGGTTCCCATTTGCCTTCCCGCCATGAACAGCTCCTTCATCCGAACACTGTCGAACATCCGTTACTCCACCGTGTCCGGTTGGGGCCGCCTGTCGCAGTTCGGTCCCCCCTCTCGATTCCTCCAGAAGTTGATGCTGCCGAGGGTCCCTCTGCAGGAGTGCCGCCTCCACACCCAGCTCAACATCACCAGGAACATGATCTGCGCCGGGCTGAAGACCGGCGGCCGGGACGCCTGCGAAGGCGACAGCGGCGGCCCTCTGGTGACCCGCTACAAGAAAACCTGGTTCCTGACGGGCGTGGTGAGCTGGGGAAAGGGCTGCGCCAATAAAAACCTGTACGGCGTGTACACCAAAGTCAGCAACTATCTGGGCTGGATCAGGGATAACATGTCCACTGTCTGAAACAGGTTCAGGTCAGCACTGGGATGTGATGGTTCTACACCAAAACGGTCTGAACTAAAAGATAATGTGATAAAGTTATATATAAGTATATTGTAGAGCACAACGCAGTGTTAGAAACATTACGGTGTCGTCTTTATAGAGTTGTGAAGTGGGAGGAGCTACTGTGAAACCCGTGTGAAGTTCACCGTATCCAGGAGACTCCTGTTGAGTAACAGTGAGCATAACATTAAAGTACAGAACGGAGAACGCTTCCAGATCCAGCAGCTCCTCCCACTTTGCTGCTCTATAGTCGATGTTTAGCAATTTGCCAATTTTGAAGAGTTTTGAATTCATCATCAAACAATCCATAAATAAAGCAACACGTTCTCACTCCCAACTCGGCACATATTGACGCTTGGTCAAGGCCCTTTGACGCCGCTTTTTAACGCCCTGGGCAGCCTTTTAGCACCATTTTTATATGTTTAAGGCTCCGTGATAAAGTTGGCAACAATTAGCAACAACAAATATGCAGACTCCTGGTTCAAAGTCGGGGTTCTGGCCCTCCATCCACCCCAACCACCTACTATCTCAGTCTGTTCTGTTAAATATCATATACCTGCCTTTACCGTCAGAAACTGACGCTACAGGGCTTCCCCCACTGCGTTACAAACTGACACCGATGGTTCTCGACCATAGAATGTATAAAAGAAATGGACGTAGTTACAGTGACGTCATCCATTGGTTTGTGGACTGACTCGAGTTTGGCCAATAGGGCGCCACCATGTTGAGTTTTTGTAACAAGCAGCACCAGACGTGACCATATTTCGACGAGACGGTGGAGCTAACGCCACTATGCCACTATGAAACACTATGAAACACTATCACTGTTTGGCAATATTTCTAAACCTGTTCATGATCACAAATTACACAAATGTTGGTGATTTTTTTTGTCGCCAGACTCATATTCAAGTTAAAATTGTCCTTTTTTTTCACCCTAATTATTCTTGTAAAACATAAAAAAAATAAAGAGAAATTAAGTCAAAGTGACGTCTGATACTGTGTTCATGTTAGTTGGTTTCTTTTTTGTTTTATTTTAACCTGACCATCATTTTAATTCCACACAGATGTTGATTAAGTTAGAAATATGTTGAATAAACAGATGTTGTTGCTCTACAGTTCATCGTGTGAGGTTTGAAAACACTGTGTCTTGTTGATATGGTACTATAAACCAGTGGTTCTTAACCTGGGGGTCGGGACCCCCCTGGGGGTCGCAACCTGGTCCCATGTGGGCCACGAGAATGCTACTGTAGACACAAAAATATTTTTAAAAATAACTAGATGGACTATGGTGGTGAAGGGAATCACTTCTGCTGTTGGTAATTCCAACCGCTATAAAACGCCAAAGAAGAATAAGAATTTTGAAAAAGGCAACGTTAAGCTAGCTGGCTAATGTTGACCCCATTAAGTGAGTAGGATGGGTGTGTGTGTGTGTGTGTGTGTGTGTGTGTGTGTGTGTGTGTGTGTGTTGGGAGGGAGGGGCACGCGTCGGGAAATATTTTCAACCTCAAAAAGGGGGTCGGGCTGCCAGAAAGGTTAAGAACCCCTAATATAAACCATTATTCTTTGTATGTACCTCAAAAGACGGACTCTGATTGACACAAGTCGTCCATGTTTTCATGCACGGTTTCAAGGTCAATGCAGCATTAGCACCTCACCTATTTGAGATGCAGTGTAGTTTTTAACTTTTGATGCTGCTAGGCTAACAGTTCCCCTCTGCTTCCAGCCTTTGTGCTAAGCTAGGCTAAACATAGCACCAGTTTTTGCTCCTCATTACATTCGTGTTGGGGAGCAAAGTATTTCAACCAACCCAGACGGTTGGGTTGGTTGAAAACAGCTTAATAACATCTGTAACATGCAGCAGACAACATTTTCTTCATTCAGTGAGACAGAAGAGTTTTTTGTACATTAAAAACTGCAATAAGTGATGTTAAATGGCCTGATTTCTGTATTAATTTTGGAAAAATAGACACTTGACTCTGTGATTTAAATATAGGCCTAAAAATACCTTTATCTATACTGGACTCACTAATAGGAAACTCCATTTTCTAATCTGGCTAAACAAGCAAAGGAGCGTTCCTCCAGGTTATGTGTTCAAAGCAGGGATTTCTCGTCACATATTGACGGCAGCGATCAGTTTGTACAGGTCACATTTTGTCAGACAGGGCACTGCCATTGGGAACATGTGACCAATGGTGGAGGGTGGAACAGACTTTGCACCTTTGGGTCCGCAGAGAAGCAGCACAGCACCAAACGTTCTGATGAAATCAACTATGTGGCGGCGAGTCTTCTTCACCTTTGTCTTCAGCTTCTCAAGCTGCCAGGCGGCGTCAGGTGAGGGAACCAAAGTCAAATTGTCCAACTGCAGTAGAAGTGAAGTCCAAATAAAATTATATATTCAATTTGCTTTAAAGAGTAAACTGTCAGAATGCAAACATGTTGATGTTCAGCAGATGTTTACCATGTTTGCCGTCTTAGTTTAGCGTGTTAGCACGCTAACATTAGGAAATAAGCAATAATTATAGAGTACAGCTGAGGCTAATGTCATTAGTTCTGCAGGTATTTGGTCATAAACCAAAGTATTGGATAAATAAAGATTTGACTTGATGATCTGGAAATTAATTTACAATCTGCGTACATTCACGTGGAAACGTTTCTCTCTGTACAAAATTTTTGTGCTAGTTCATCAGATAGTTGGCGAGACATTTCACACAAAGCTAAAATATTCGTCGTTCTAGAGGAAAAGTGAGGGGATCACCAAAGTCCTGAGGATTCATTTAGGTCCAAATTTCTTGGTAATCCATCCAGTATTTGTTGGGGTATTTCAGTCTGGATCAAACTCTTCCCTCCTTCCCTGTTTGGTAGTCTTTCTGGATCCAGATCGAGCCCATGGCGTCCTGGTCCGAACTCGGAGGTATAACACGGGCTGGTTTGAGGAGCTACAGATGGGAGATCTGAAGAGGGAGTGTCTGGAGGAGAAATGCTCCTATGAGGAGGCCCGGGAGGTGTTCGAACACACCGAGACCACGGTCAGGATTGATTTCTTTTTACCGCACAGCAAACAAGGTTGCTTTCATTTTGGGAATGAATAATGATGTCAGCGTGTGACATTTCTGTTTCCTCAGGACGAATTCTGGAAGACATACAACCGTAAGCATCTACACAGTCTCATTCCAGTATAAAATCTCATGATCTGACGGAGGGCCATGCTAGCTCCTAACAAAGGCTACTGATAGTTCCAGCTCTGGTCCAGGATCCAACAAGTTCTCACTCCCAAGTCGTCACAAATCGATTGGGAAGCCCCATCATATTTAAACTCACCAAGGCAAGCCCTGTAGTGTAATTTATGAACAGTAAAGGTAGGTGTAGGATATTTAACAGAATGAATGTTTTTGTTGCACGTGTGTAGTTATACAAGTAATGTGACTTAACTTACGTAAGTAAAGTCACCCAAGTAACGCTTTTTTAATCCATAACTGTCGTCACTACCCTGTTTTTGTTTTAAACAGAGTTTTAAAACGAATACGATCTCCGTCCACAGCAGCGTTTTAGCTGTGTATCAGAGTTGATCTCCGTCTGTACTGGCCGTTCACGTACACTGGGCATGAAACAGATGGTTTACTCCGCAGTTACAGAAGCTCTGGCAAAAGAATAAAGTACTACAGACGAAGAACCACACCAGATTTTATTTTGCATGGACCAATAAAGAGCTGGGACTGTTACTGAATGGAACACGAGAGTTAGAAGCGGCTGTGAAGCGGCGGGAAACTGACGCCACAAAGTAAATACGGCGACATGCACAGTGCAAGCGTAGACTGTAAGTGTTATTTTCACGGTACAAAATATTTTGTTCGTTTCAATAGTCCTCTGTTTTTGCCCGTCTGCGATAAAACGTTCTCCAGAGTTTTAAAACGAACAATGGGGTCGGCAGCATTTTCAAACTTCTCTGTTTTAGGTCTTCATTCTTGCCGTTCTAGTCTGGACGGGAGGCGCAAACATAGCGAAAGGTCTCGGTTTTAAAACCAAAACGCAGTACTGTTGATGCCTAACCCAAATTACGTTTTACATCGTTAATCACTAGTTTTATTATGAAAGTCTAACAAGACGATGCATATTTATATTTACATTTAATTTTTCAATTTTACGTTTAGTTTTGTCAGTTCGAATGTCTGTCTAAAAGTTGGACTTTTGCTTTTACTGTTATTGTAAAAGTGTGCAAAAATACAAAAGACAGTGAACTGCAGTCATCAGACCACGGCATAGAAATAAATATTGAATAAACAGAATAAAGTCAATACAATCTATTTCATCTACTAGTAAGAGCGTTTTAATAAGGTCAGTGTTGTTGATGTAATTTCTTTTCACCCTAAAAGTCCCTTAAAAACATTGCCTACCACCCTGTGAGTTTCAGCATTCGTCTTATAACACATTTTATGGAGACCATGATTCATAGTTTGTAGTTCCCAAACTGTTGCATGAGTCTCCATCAAGTCACTATTTCAAACTGCTGACAGCAGGAACCAATCAGTGGTCCATTACACTGAAACATGAAATAAGGACTGTGTTCTCGTCCTATAGTCCCAGACAGCTGTTTGTCGAATCCCTGTCTGAACGGCGGCTGCTGCTCCAACAAGGAATCGTCCTACACCTGCTACTGCCTGCCACAGTTCAGCGGCCTCAACTGCGAGCTTGGTGAGCAAAATACACAAGCCTTCCTAATAACATCATATGTTTGTATATGTCTTTTCTCACTTTTAATGGAGCTGGGCTAGCAGGTTTCTCCTGTTTCCAGCTGATGGGTCTGAAAAGTGATGGGAAAAGTACTCAAGTAAAAGTAAACACTATAAATACAAGAAAAAGTCCTGCTTTGAGAACTGATTTCTGATGCTGCTGTTTTGAACTATGGAGTGCCCCAAGGCTCTGTTCTTGGTTCCTATTTTATTTTCTATTTTTCAACGCTACTGTTGGGCCCTTTTATTTAACCATTTAAATATATGTTTTAACTTTTATGCGGATGACACACAGCTGTACTTCGTCACATATATTGAAGCAAATTAACTGTTCTACAGGACTGTCTGACTCTATGATAAGCTGGATATCCTAAACCCTTCTCAGTTAACGCTAAAACAGGTCCTTATTATCAGCCACGAGAGTTCTTAAAACCCTGCCAGGTGTTTAAATTAAACATTACTTAATCTGTTACTTAAAATATCAAAAGTGCAACTACAGTGTTTTGCAATCTAAATTAGGAAACTATATTTTATTCAGGCACAGCTCCCTATGCAATAATAATACATTGAGCAGCTTAGCATATTTACATTTTAGTATAGGGATATGATAGGTTTATATTCTTAATATAAAGTTATTGTATTGGCACTCATATAGAATATTAACAAGTGAACAAACAGCGACCAACCACATATTTAACTTTTGTATTTGTTTTGCGGTGAACTATTCAACTATATTTTAAACATGATATAAATTGTTCTTTTCAGAGTACATGGCCGTCCCCAACACCTGCCTGCTGGAGAACGGAGGCTGTGACCATTACTGCGATGAAGACGAGGGAGGAGGAAGGCTAAGCTGCTCGTGTGCAGAAGGCTACTCCCTGGACGTTGATGGGCGGAGCTGCGTAGCAAAAGGTGTGAAGACAATTTGATGCATTCACTTGACAGATGGAAATATGGTAAATACGAGTTTCAGGAGGCACACACACATCTATATATCCTGGGTATACATAATTGCACTGTTGTGAATTTTATCGTCTTTCATATTAGATTCTCCTCATTGGGGACGATCATTCGCTCGGCTTCTCTTACCACTGTTATGCAGACGATACGCAACTCTACCTAGCTTTCCCGCCAGACAACCCCCATCTCAGCGCGGATCACAGACATCAGAAAAATCAGGCCATACCTCACTCAGTACACCACCCAGCTTCTGGTACAGGCCATGGTTATCTCTCGCCTCAACTATTGCAATGCCCTCCTAGCAGGTCTTCCAGCTTGTGCGGTGAAACCCCTGTAAATGGTTCACAATGCAGCAGCACATCTGGTTTTTGATCAGCCCAAAAGGACTCATGTCACTCCAGTACTGTGTGACCTCCACTGGCTCCCTGGGGCCTCCAGAATCAGATTCAAGTCACTAATGCTGCATACAGCATACATCTACTGGGTCTGCACCCATCTACCTAAACTCCATAATACAGATTTACGGTCCTTCTCGGCCGCTACGCTCCTCCAACGAACGCCGTCCTGGCTCTGCCATCCCTTCACACAAAGCAATCCCAGTCCCGGCTATTCTCATCTGTGACACCACGATGGTGGAACGAGCTACCACTCGCCATCAGAACAAGGGCGTCCTCTCTAACTTCAAGAACCTCTTGAAAACTCATCTCTTCCGATAACACTTCCTCTTATAACACCTCTAACTCCTAACCTCTAAATGCACTTCCTGTGCTCTTCTTCTTCTATCCCCTAAAATGATCTTGTATTGATTGCACTTTTTGTTAACTCTTACTTCCTTCCCTCGGTATTTACCCCATTGATGCGATATGTGCTATTAGCTCTTATAGTATTTATTGCTGTTTTTAGTAGTATGTATTGTCAGTTGTAGTTCTCATGCTGTATTTGATGCTCTGTTGATGCTTGTATGTTGTTCCTCAAATGTAAGTCGCTTTGGATAAAAGCGTCTGCCCAATGTAAATGTAATATTCTCAGACTCGTTTCTGCCACGAAAATAAAAAAATTACAAAATACACAAATTATGAGCTACAATTAAATAATAAGTCAAACTTTTATGTAACTAACTATATCATTGACTTTGTAAGTCTAAATTCTGACTTGATTTTTTCATGATAAATCTCATAATTTACTCATGAAGTCAGGATTATATCATTACATCTCAGGTTTGTGACCTGGTATCTGTATTTTACTACTTTTTAAATTTCTATAGTTATTTTTATTTAAACAGGCAACATTTTTATTTAGTTACTTTTAATTTTGACTTAATATTTTCTCTCATTTCATAATTTTAGTAATGTTTTAGTTTTAGCTTTCCATCTATTTTTTTTTACCTGGCGGAAATGGTCTAGTTTTCAGATGTTAAATGCTACAGGAAATACAGGTCAGTTCAGACATTAAAAAATAATTATATTTTTGAAGCAGCCAATCCGACAGGAGTGTGATAGTCCCTAAACATCTCTAAAAATATATAAATGTCTTGAATTTGAACATATAAAGGCTCTCAATGTGCAGATCTGATTCTTGCCTTCAGTTTGTTTTTTGATCATGCACTTGTAGACACCATTTGTCCTTTTGTTTTGATCAGAAATATGGTTTAATGTCTCTGTTCTCAGAATTAGCTGATGCCTTTGCAGGAAACCTCCATCCCCCCTCTACAGGCCCCCCTAAAGCTAACCTTTAGACTCACTGCTACACTGAGCTGTTGGGACCAGGCCTATTTTAAACTCCCCTCAGACTTACCTCACTAATGAACTATGTAGTTTCTCTAAAAAAAGTCTAAAGTAGTCCTAAATTTACTTTTTTCAAACTTCTGTTAAACCTTATTTTTAGTGAATTAACCCCAATACACTGTTTAAAAGCACCTGTCAGGTACAACAGGGAAGATATAAGTGTTCTTTACATTTAAATGGAGGATTTCTCTGGTTTAAAAATTTGGGGTGACTCATTGCTTGTTACAGTAAAACGTTTGTGATTTGCATAGAAATGTATATTTTGTTGGTATGTTATATTCTAATATATATTTTTGAGGCTGTGACCAAGTGGCAGCACATGAATGAGAACATAAGTGGTCCGAGTATTGATCCCTGTGGGACACCACATTTGACCGTAGACAGGGATGTTCACCACAAACACAACGCTGTTGCGGGAACTCAGGGACTGGGAACACAAGCGCAGGACACGGACAGGTGTTGCGGGCAAGGTGGACTTTATTGTCAGTTTCACACAAGAGTTGGGGAAAGTGGCGGTGGCAAGGCAAAACGGCGGATGCCGAGGGTTGGAGAGGCGGAGACCGGGAGGCGAACAGGAGAGGCGGTTGCGTGGCTGGCGATGAGATCCTGGAGCCAAGAAAAACAAGTTAGCTTCAAAGACACGGAGAGGCAGAAATACGAGGTACTAGAATAAGCTTAGTCTTGGGCCGGAGTACAGCTACCGCTATGGGTGAACAACTATCTGGCGACGAATGACTGAAGAGCTTAACCGCTAACAGTTCTCGATTCCCAACATCGTAGTTTCGCTCAGCAGGGGTCAGCCGGCGGGAGAAGAAGGCACAGGGGTGGAGTTTCTGGTCCGAGACCGAGCGCTGTGAGAGCACGGCCCCCACTCCCGTGTCCGAGGCGTCTACCTCGATGATAAATTGGCGTGAGGGGTCAGGATGGACAAGCACAGGGGCTGAAGTGAAACGTCCCTTCAGCTCCGAGAAGGCTTGGTCCGCCTCAGGGGTCCAGGCAAAAGAGGTCTAGGTGGAGGTGAGGCGAGTTAGGGGGGCAGCAACCCGGCTGTAGTCTCGGATGAACCGCCGGTAGAAACTAGCAAAGCCGAGAAACTGCTGCAGCTGCTTGTGCGAAGCGGGCCTAGCCCACTTTGCCACTGCCTGGACCTTATCTGAATCCGGCCGAACCTGTCCTTTCTCAATGATGTAGCCAAGGAATGGGACCGAGGTGACGTGGAACTCGCACTTCTCAGCCTTGACGAAGAGCTTGTTCTCCAAGAGCCTCTGTAGCACCTGCTTCACATGACTGACGTGCTCCTCGGGACTGTGGGAGAATACCAGGATGTCGTCAAGATACACAAACACTGAACGATTAAGGAGGTCACGCAGAACATCATTCACTAGGGCTTGGAAGACTGCAGGGGCATTAGTCAATCCAAAGGGCATGACCAAATACTCAAAGTGACCTAGGGGTGTGTTAAACGAAGTCTTCCATTCGTCCCCTTCCCGAATCCTGACTAAATGATACGCGTTCCTCAGGTCCAGTTTGGAGAAGATGGTGGCCTGTTGGATCGGTTCGAAGGCGGAGGCAATCAGGGGTAGGGGGTACTTTTTCTTGATAGTAATGGCGTTAAGGCCTCTGTAATCAATACAAGAGCTGAGAGTGCGGTCCTTCTTGTCGACAAAGAAAAACCCTGCTCCCACTGGGGATGAAGAAGGCCTAATGATACCTGCACCTAGGGAATTGTGTATGTACTTCTCCATAGACTCTCTCTCCGGACGGGACAGGTTAAACAACCGGCTGGACGGTAGGGGGGCTCCGGGAAGGAGGTTGATGGCACAGTCGTAGGGCCGATGCGGGGGGAGAGAGAGAGCATGCTGTTTACTGAACACTTCACTAAGGTCGTGGTGGTCGAGGGGAACAGTTGACAGGTCAGGGGGTGTGCCAATATGCCGGGAAGAGGTGTCTTCTACTGGAGCCAGGGCCGATCGTAAACAGGTGGCTAAGCAAAAAGGGCTCCAACTGACGATTTTACCATCTGACCAGTCAAAATGGGGATTGTGGGTCTTTAGCCATGGATGACCTAAGACTATGGGAGCATGAGGAGAAGAAATGAGGTGAACTTGATGTACTCTCAATGATTACCTGAGAGGATCAGATGCAGGGATTTGGTGCGGTGGGTGACCAGAGCAAAGAGTTTCCCATCCAAGGCGTTGGCTCTGACAGGGGTGTCCAACTGCTCACAGGCAACGCCGGCCTGAGCCGCCAGGTTAGCATCCAGGAAGTTCTCATCGGCCCCTGAGTCGACTAGTGCAGTTAGGGACAGGGCCTGCTCACCCCAGCACAGCGTGGCCCTTAGCTCCATACGGGGTTGGGGGTTCAAAAAATGGTGCTCGGCTCACCAGGACCCCCACTACTACTGGCGAGCCTGCTCTTTTGGCCGACGAGTACAGGCTGTGCGAAAGTGGCCGGGTTGGCCGCAGTAAAGACACTCTCCAGCTTGGAGCCTCCTGAGACGCTCCTCCGGAGACAGGTGGGCCCGGCCCAGCTGCATGGGCTCCACCCCGGAGGTAGTAGAAGGGTGTCAGACGGGGAGCCTGAAGTGAACCCTCGGGGAGGTGAACGGGGAGAGGAGTGTGCAGGCACAGGTGACTGGCGACTAGCTCTCTCCCTCTGTCTCTCCCTCAGATGGTTGTCTAGTCGAATGGCAAGTGAGGCTAGTTCATCTAGACTAGCAGGATCATCTCGGGCCGCTAATCATCCTTTCACTAAGACCACCTAAAAATACCCCCTGTAATGCCTCCTGATTCCAGCCTGACTCTGCAGCTACAGTCCTGAACTCAACAGAATATTCTGCTACACTACGAGACCCCTGCCGGAGAGAAAGGAGGCGTTTAGCAGCGTCCCTTCCCTGGACGGGGTGATCAAAAACCTTTCTCATCTCGGAAACAAAGTAGTCATAACTTACAGTAGCATGAGACTGGCTCTCCCTAACTGCTGATGCCCAGTCTAGCGCCTTCCCTTTAAGTAACCCCATGACATAAGCTATCTTAGATGTATCAGAGCTGTATGTATAAGACTGCTGCTCGAAAACTAGAGAACACTGCATAAGGAATGCCCTACATGAACCTAAGTCACCTTCATAACGCTCAGGCGGAGGAATGTGGGGCTCCCTTGGAGGAAGGGAGGGAGGGGCTGTCGAAGCGGTGACCAGGGACTGGGAACACAAGCGCAGGACACGGACAGGTGTTGCGGGCAAGGTGGACTTTATTGTCAGTTTCACACAAGAGTTGGGGAAAGTGGCAGTGGCAAGGCAAAACGGCGGATGCCGAGGGTTGGCGAGGCGGAGACCGGGAGGCGAACAGGAGAGGCGGTTGCGTGGCTGGCGATGAGATCCTGGAGCCAAGAAAAACAAGTTAGCTTCAAAGACACGGAGAGGCAGAAATACGAGGTACTAGAATAAGCTTAGTCTTGGGCCGGAGTACAGCTACCGCTATGGGTGAACAACAATCTGGCGACGAATGACTGGAGAACTGGAGAAGATATACTGCAGGAAGGTGAGCTGATGAAAGGCAGGTGTGTCTGGTCGGATGAGGAGTGATGAGCTGATTGCCAACAGGTGCGTGAGCCCACGGAGCCAGAGGAGGTAGTCATGACGAAACACACCCACACAGAGACAGACAGGGAAGGGATAACACCAGGGACCTGGCCAAGGACGTAACAAACGCTTTATGTTCTGTCAAAGTTACATAAACAATCTGCTTCATATTGAGCTGGTTTATAGAAAATTAACATTAAAGAAATCTTCTTTTTGTGTGGTTTCAGAGTCGATAGCATGCGGTATGGTCCCCATCCTGCAGGGAGAAAACAAAGCCAAGCAGCTCGACTCTCGAGCTCGAATCGTTGGGGGAACAGAGTGCCCCAAAGGTCAATGCCCCTGGCAGGTATGCTAAAGTTAAAGCGACAGTTCACACCTTGAGATTTGGTTATCAGGACACATCAGAGAGTCCTTCAATTATTTTACTGGACTCTGACCTCTAACATTTTGCCAAAACCAGATTCTGATTGAAATCTCAAAGTTCCCGAAGATAACAAATTTGTTGTTGTTTGTTCTTAGTCATAAGTATTTGAAGATCCAACTTAAATTGGATTAAAAAATTATTGTCTTAGTGGAGAAGTAAAAACAAATGTTGTTGTTTTACATTAAAGGTTTTGCTGGTGTATAAAGGCAAAGGTTTCTGTGGAGGAGTGATTTATAAGCCCACATGGATCCTCACAGCATCTCACTGCCTGGAGAAAACTGAGGCTCAGTTCCTGAAGGTGGTCGCAGGTACGGATCCCTGTGCAAGCAAGAAGTTTTTAAATAAAGAGAAATTTACTTTGTTTCGCTGGAACATTTTCAAGTTGCACAGTCGTGTTTACAGCGATGTGATAATTAGTGTCTGTTTGGGTTGACCTTCCTCACCTCGGTACCTTAGAGCTCTTGTCTCCCTGCTCTTTGTCTGTCAGGCGAGCACAACACATTGCTGAACGAGGGCACGGAGCAGCTCATCCAGGTTTCTGAGATCATCATGCACCAGAACTACGTGACAAGCACTGCCGACAACGACATCGCCCTCCTGCGCCTGGCGTCGCCCATCGTCTACACGCCGTACGCCGTCCCAGCCTGCCTGCCGACGCGATCGCTGGCAGAGCGCGAGCTCTGGGCTGTGAGCATGCACACGGTGAGCGGCTGGGGGAGGCGGGGGGAGAACGGACCCACCTCACAGCTCCTGCGGCGGTTTGAAGGTACCACGGATCCGGACGCAGCAGTGTGTGGAGGAGAGCGGCGTGGTGCTCACTAAGAACATGTTCTGCGCCGGATACATCGAGGGCCAGCAGGACTCGTGTAAAGGCGACAGCGGCGGGCCCCTGGTGACAGAGTACAAGAAGACGGTGTTCCTGCTGGGCATCGTCAGCTGGGGGAAGGGCTGCGCCCAACCGGGCAACTACGGCATCTACACCCGAGTGTCCAACTACCTGGAGTGGATCCACAACGGAACAGCGACGCCAAATCAGCCGACGAACAACACTCAGTCTTCGTTACACAACCTGACGACCTGAGAGTTCACGCCCAGGGCATATCAGCACACATCCACAGCACTGTGGTTTTTATGTTTTAATCTACTGTAGTGAAACAGCGGCCACAATGGAAGAGGAAGACTGTCGATTTAACTGATGTAGGCCCATTAGAGGATAAAGTACATTTGGACACAACCATAAATATATTTATGGGATGTATACATATACTGCTTTAACACACTAGTAAGGACATTAGACTGTGAACAGTTAGTCAAACAGACCCTGGAGCTTGGAGCTTGTGTTAGTGTTGCATTATGGGTGATGGGAAAGATTTCCAGTGTCTGTTGTGTGAGGGTTAATAAGTCTTTTGCGTTGACCATAAAATTTAGATTTACTTACCATGAAAGTGAGACTTTGGCATGAGGCTTTGATTGTCCTTAGTAGGATATATAAATTAGTTTCCTAACCTGGAGATTCAAAACTAGTGATTACTGTTATTGTCTTATGGCATGTGGCATAATGTAATAGTGAACATCTGCTTAAATATTGGAGACACGTTGAGGTGTCTTCAAATGGAAAAGTATCTAAACTGCACGTCAGTCAAACTGTAATTTGGATTTTGGTTCTTAATGTGTGCGTTGTAAATTTTTTTATGAATAAAACAGGTGAAACTTGATGCTGTCTGTCAGGTCCAGTTATTTATTACTTTGTTCCGATGATCAATTAATAATTTAAGCGTTTCATGAACCATAGAACTAAACCAGGAATAAAGCAGATTTATTTCTATGTCCATAATCAGTGAAGATCATTTATTTCACTGGTGAATATAGAAATGGTACGGCTCCCTGTGTGTTTCAAGACTATTTGCTCATTTTGCAACTACGTAAATGCTGGTGTGTGTGTGTGTGTGTGTGCATGATTTCATCACTCATGTACACAATATCTTCAAACAGTCCACAGAGAGTAACGTCTACTGTTCAGCGCTGGAATGTTTCACAGTACATTTACTCCAGGACTGTATTTGATTGAAGTCCAACTGAGGTATTTCCACTTTATGCAACTTAACACTTCCAAGAGTACAACATAAAAACCACCACTTTGATTAAACCAGTGGTTCCCAGCCCTTTTGACTTGGGATATTATGATCAGAACTAATCATCTCACGACCCCTCAGACTTATCTGGTGACCCTTTGAAGGGGCCGACCCCTGGGTTGGGAACCGCTGGTCTAAACTATCTGACCGTGTATAAAGTAGTTAAACTAGAGTGGAGATGTGAAGGAAACAGAAAGTATGAGTGGAACAGTCGACCTCTTCAGGTTTGTTTACTGACCTGATTAAGAGTGTTTCAGTGGGGGTCGGACGCCGTGGTGGGCGTGGACTAGAAATGTCCCTCCTGTCCTAAAAGTCCTTCTTTGTCGTTGTTTTTCTGACACCCTGAACACATCATGTTGCTGAGGAGCTGCTGCACCGTCTGGATTCTGCTTTCAGGCATCGCTGCTGCTGCAGGTCTGTTTAATTTGGTAAAAATAACTCATGTTAGCTTGTTAGCTTGTCAAACATCACAGTTAAATAAAGAAATAACCAACAAAATAAGTATTTAAAGAGCTTATCCTGACTTTGTGCTGCAGCTTCTCCCAGGACAAAGTAGAATCTAAAGTTTCTAATCTGAAGTTTTTTCACCCTCATGTGTGGATTATTGCACAAACCTGACAAACTGGAACAGATCTCAGTATTTTATCAATTGTTTCAGTGTTCGTAGAGAAGCATGAAGCCAACAGACTCCTGCAGAGATGGCGGCGAGCGAACAGCGGCTTCCTGGAGGAGATGCAACAAGGAAACCTGGAGAGGGAATGCATTGAGGAGACGTGCGACTACGAGGAGGCTCGAGAAGTTTTTGAAGACGACGGCAAGACGGTCAGCCACAGTTTGAATTTGAACCACTGTTAAACACTGGAAAACTATTTTTTGGGTGTTTTCCCATCGCTGACGTCTCTAAACTGTAGATTATATATATAGATAAACTATAGACAACATGAGTTCTGCTAAAAAGCATCTTTTGTTCTTGAAAGTGACTTTATTTTTGTCAGATATCTCAGGTTCAGGAGTGCATCACTAAAAGTAAAACGTCTCTCTTTCTCTGTTAGCATAGCATAAATTGCAAATCCATTAACATTAGTTTTTAGTTTAGTTTAGAGCAAATAACCATTTTGGATTAGTAAATATTTAGAAGTTAAAATAAAGTACTGCATATACCCTTTCTCAGTTTGGAGTAGAAATGTGAGTTTGAAGACAACACAACGTTTGTATTTCAAGCCCAAAGAGCAAACTACCAATAATCGATGTCTAAATTTGGACCACTGGCTGTGCAGTAATGCACTTCACTTCACACCTTGCTTAACGTGTTCATGTGTTCATGTGTGTTGTTAGCACGTTAGCATCCACGCTCAACAGAACTTTATGCCGTCTGACAGGTGATTTAGGTGAGTTTTTGGATAACAAACGGACACAAAGAAATGAAAATGTTAAACGATTCCCTTTAAATGAGACCTGATTATTGTGAATAATAAACGGGACAGAAATGTAGAATGAAACAGTTATTCATGTTTATGTGTTTGCTCCTTTGCAGAGGCAGTTCTGGCTGACATATGATCGTGAGTGACGCCTTTAATTCTGTCCAGTATTACTTTTTTGTCACTATTTTCACAACTTCTGAGTGATATTTGGTAGTTTGTCCATATTGTTAATTGTAAAAACTTCAATGTTAGTTTAAATCACTGCAGCGTTTCCAATATTTACTCGTTGCTAAACTGTTGGGAGTTATTTAGGAACATTTTCATATTTGGCACTTCGCTTATATTTCTGCACTGATCCCTGAGGAATCACAGAAATAGGACACCATTTCTTTCAAATTTAAATAAAACTACTGTACAATAGGAAACAGAATTGATAGCTGCCATCTTTGTTGTGGTCCAGGTATAAACACACGCTTTATGAAATGGGTTAAAGTTCAGTTTTAATACATTTGATGTTCAATTTGATGTCAAATATAAGAACACGGATGACGCAAGAGGCAAAATAACTTTGTGTGTCTTTTCTTACGGCATTTTACCTGTGATCACTATATTGATTTGTTTTGATAATTCAGATATTGATTCATCATTTAACAGTTTGAACCCTGTGATCAGGTCTTATCGATCCTCTGTCCTCTGTTGTCTGTACGACAAACATCAAAACGTTTTACAGTGTAACTTGATTGTATTACATCTTAAGCATTAAACATTTTGTATCTTCTGCACTTATAATGACATACACAAAATGATTAAACATATGATAATATCAGCAAAATGGTTCTCTGTCTTTTAAAAAAGTGTTTTGATTGATTTTTTATCAGGTCGTGAGCCCTGCCTGGTCAACCCATGTCAGAACAACGGCACATGTGTTTACTTAGAGACTTCCTACCAGTGTTTCTGTCCTGACGGGTTTTGGGGACAATACTGTCAGACAGGTAAATAAGATTAAATAATTGTTGCATTATTATTATTTAAGAGACTTTATTGATCCCTGCGGAGATTTCAAAAGCTATTGAGCAACTTAAGTAAGATGTTTTGATTTAAGGACTTTTACACTGTGGTATTTTTATTAAGAAAAAGACCTGACGACTTGTTCCACTGAATGTTTATGATTTAATAACTTATTGTACATTATATTTGAATAATGTAACCTTTACTTTCCTCAGCGGTGGAGGACTTACTGAAGTGTCTTTACCAGAACGGACAATGTGAGCATTTCTGTGACGGCTCGGGAGAGAGTCTCAAATGTTCCTGCGCTGACGGATATAATCTGGGAGTCGACGGACGAAAGTGTATCGCTCAAGGTACAAATACGACATGAATACTACTTCTTTACAGTACTGATGTACATGCATTTATTGAGATAAGACATTTGCGAGTACTGTGATTACCCTGCCTATTCAAGTCACTTCACATCAACAGGAGGCTTTTTCTGTAAATAGGCCTGAAACTAACAAGTATTTGTTAGATTAATCTGATTATTGTTAATAAAAGTCCAAGTTAGTGTCTACAGATTGTTTTATTTAACCAACAGTCCAAAAACCCCAAAGATATCCAGTTTATTATCATAATAGTTCCAATAAAACCAGGTAGTGATCTTGTTTTGGCATTTAAACTATAACATTGTGATCAATTCATTCACTGTGAAATTACTTATCAATTAAAGCTGTGATCTTAACATTAGCGATTAAGTAACCAACCAAAATCTGAATTCCCCCCCGGTGGATAAATGTCTGAACAGTGATGCTAACATCGCAGCCACTTGTCTCTACACATTCGCAACGCTAAAAGCGAGTACATCACTAGTTGTTTACAGTGGTGTTTGTGTTACAGTGGAGTATCCGTGTGGTCAGCTGCCTCCACGGGAAACCGGTATGAACCAGAGCGCTGTGGGTCAGATCAGGCTGGTGGGAGCTAACCACTGTCCCAGAGGAGAGTGTCCCTGGCAGGTAAACACCGCTGTACCTCCAAGTTTGTCCTGAGGGTGCAGGAACCATCATGGGGACATCAAAATCTAAAGGTTTCATCCTCTGGGGAGCAGCAATGGGATCGAGACATTTCACGCAAATATATCCGAAATTTTGTTAAATGTTGTCCTGTTGGTGTAACAACATTCCCACTAACTCGTCACATATGGACGCTTGGTCAAGACCCCTCGGCGTCGCTGTTTAACACCCTGGGGAGCCCGTTTTTCTACGTGTTGGGCGATCAAGTTAGCAACGATAAATATGCAACGTCCAGTTAGACTTTCAAAATAAGACTAATGTGAAACATCGCAATTTGGTTGCTTTTAGGCACCAAAACTACTTGTTAGTTCAAGTTCAAATGTGTTTATATAGCACATTTAAAATCAACCCTAGTTGACCAAAGTGAGTTCAGTGTACGCAACAAATACACACAACAAGTTAGGTTAGGAAAAGACTGAGGGTTACGTTAACTTATGTAAGATAAGTAACGTTAGTAATGCAACCTTTGGAGGTGCAGCGTTTTTTTCAAGACGCTGTGGTTGCTATGATACATTATATCCGTGGAGGCTACCTACTGTTACTGAATGTAAAAACGTGACCACAAAGTACGCAGGCCTACGTGCTCTGGACTCGCCGTACGTGGGTCCATGAGAGGGCGAGGAAATAACTCTGTGAGGAGGCACATTGTTTCGTTCCAGAGCTGAGGTGGCTCGGTGCGGTGTTTGTCCCGCCCCTCCTGCTCTGTGATTGGACGGCTGGGTAAAAAGTTACGAGCGCAGTGTTTTTCCCAAAGACGAACATTTTTCTACTCCCGACGACTGGAAAAAAACTCTCAGCGTCCAGCGTGGAAAAGACGCTCAGCGCCTCGTCACGCTGCTGCCGTTTTTACCATGTTGGCGCTCCCATTGCAATGAACTGGGTTGATATGATGCTTCTAGCGTCCATTTGTGAGAACGTGTTGTTTAGGCTTTTCCTTTAAGTTGACCTACATAAATTACGCTAAAGGGCTTCCCAGAGCGTTACAAACTGGCGGGTCTCGATCACGCTTCCCAATGTGACGACTTGGGAGTGAGAAAGGGTTGGTCGCTCAAAGAAAACTCAAGGGGTCACATAAATCATCCAGTTTCATCCTCTTGCTCTTAAGTTTGGACCCAACAGGCCGCCCAATATTCCATCAGCTTAATGCCAAATATTTAACACATTTAAAATGATTGATCTATCTGTTGATCAGGTTCTGGTTCAGTTAAACGGAAGCAGTCACTGCGGAGGTGTTCTGATCAATGCGGACTGGGTCGTCACCGCTGCCCACTGTGTCCATGGCATCAACCCTCAGAACCTCGCTGTGGTGGCAGGTAACCAGCCGGTGCTTTCTAACGAGTAAAATCACGTTTCTAATGCCTCGTTTAACGGTTTCTTCCTCCGTCACCAGGGGAACACCACTTGGACGTTGAAGAGGGCACGGAGCAGAGGATTCCCGTTTCCCTGGCGGTCGCCCATGAAGCCTATGTCCCAGCGACGGGTGACAGCGATGTTGCCTTGCTGCAGCTGAGTCGCCCCGTCACCTTGAATCGCCACGCCATCCCCATCTGCCTGCCCATTAAAGACTTTGCCGAGCGGGAGCTCCTGCCGGTCCGCTACCACACCGTGTCCGGCTGGGGCAAGAGGACCGCCGGGGGCAACGCTGTGAAACCCAGCGGCCCGCCCGTTGTCCCAGTCTCCCCCGTCATTCGCAAGTTTCCCGTCCCCATCATCCAGAACTCCCAGTGCTCCCAGAGAGCCCGGTTCAACTTCACCGACAACATGCTGTGTGCCGGATACCTGGAGGGTCAGCGGGAGAGCTGCCGCGGGGACGACGGGAGCCCACTGGTCACGCTTTACGGCTCCACCCACTTCCTGACGGGCGTGGTCGGCTGGGGGCGGGGCTGTTCGTACCCGGGGTATTATGGGGTGTACACCAAGATGGCCAACTTTGTGGACTGGGTAGAGACCACTATGAAAAACCCGCCCACCCTGAAGACAGCCAATGAGAAGAAAGCTGCAGTGACGGCTTTCGACACGTTGGAACAGAAAGTAGTTTAATAAAAGATGATGGAAAGATTTTCTGCTTCAAGTCGTCATGAAACAATATTATGATTGTGATGTCAAAGTGCTTTAAGTTTCCAGTTTCCTTTGTGGGGTAACACCGTTTTGTCATGTTTTATTTAGAGTCCGACCGATATGAGTCCAATACAGATTTTGATATTTGAAGATTTTAAAATCCGATAGCGGATTTATGGGCCGATATTCTTTTTCCCCTTTATTTTGAGAAACGGATAACATAAAGATTATCCCTAACATTTGTTATGTTGAGAACTCACCAAGATGTCATGACGTAATGCAGTTAGAAATAGTACTTTGAACAAAAGTACAACAAAATATATTAAAGTTTTGATAAATAAGAGTCAAATGTATAAAAATACAGAGAACATTCTTAAAATATCTGATTTATTATAAATAAATAATTAATTAATAAATAATTAAATAGTGTATGTATTGTGGGGGCCAGCAAAACAGAAACTATAAAGAATACCAATATAGTACTACTACTAAAAATAATACCATAAATCATCTCTCATGTCTTTGCTTTCATAATAATGATAAACAGGACTCTCCTTCATATGCAAATCATTATATATATATATATATATATATAATCATGTCGTCGTAATTATCTTACATGTTATCTGCCACGATGACTACTTTCTACATCTAGTTTATGACCTGCACTCTGTTAATTCTACCCAAAGCTACAGAAAAGATTTCCTAACCACCTTCAGGCTCTATGATACAGTGACGGCCGTGTGCTGAATGGAGGTCGTCAATGTCATTTGTCGTGAACCGACCAATCACAGGCTGGATGTGGCGGGACATTTAAAAATATTGACAGATAGTCGTTTACACTGAGGACGCTGGGGACAAGTCAGAATTTAAAAGAAGTTAAAAATATTCTGATAAACAGCAACAAGAAATGTTAAATAGCAAATGAAACGATGCACAATAAGAAAACATGCAGTGCAACTGAAATATAGAAGAAACAAATTTGCATTGTCCAAAATCTGATTACTGAATTATATTCCATTATATTTTGAGTTGTTATCTGTCACCTTAATTTAGTTTTCCTTCATATAAATAAAGACATTTCCTCCATAACTCCAGGAAATGTGTTCCTGATGCAGGAAATTAGCTGGTAAATACGCAAAGTCATTAATGTTGTAATATTTAGTTTCATCTTGTGGTTGAGGATAGTGCGATAGATAGATAGACACTTAGATACTTAGTTCAGCTCACGTTTATTCACAGGTCCCCTCTGGTTTAATCGTTTCTGAGACACCGACTGTAACTAGAGACATCGCTCATTAATGTTAGCCTCCTCCACTGATTAACACGGCAACGAGCATTAAACACGCTGCTGAGCCTGGCAGTGAAAAACAGGAGGGTTAGCAAGTCTGGTCTCCGAAGAGGAAAAGTGACGAAGGCTACTTTTATTATTATTGAAGTCATTTAATAGACGTGACAAAAGACCAACTCACTGTGAACACTGAGTGTGAGCGCTACCAGGAGCTGCTCAGCTGATGTTTGTTCTGTGGTGCTGCAGTGTTGTTAACAGAGGAGCTGCAGTCGCCCTCTGGTGGGAAAACTACGCAGCACTCAGGACCTGAGGGACGGATCCGAAGTAGGCTATTTGTTACACAGTAAATTAAATGAACAGTATATAAAATCAGTAAAATAATATTAAAATGCTTCTTACATAGCAGGTAATACTGATAATACTTTTGACTTATAGCCATTCTGAAGGCAGGACTTTTACTTAACTGACCTAACAGAGCATTTCTAAATTGTTGTTGTATCTTAGTAAAATATCTTTTGAAGGTGAACAGCTGATCAATGTTTCACTCTGCAGAGCAAATATTGATCATTTGACCTCCTGAGCTGAGTGGTGTTGAACATGTTTAGCAGTACAACAGTTTAACAGACCCGGTCGACTCTCGTTTACCGTAAACGCCTCCTCCTCCTCCCTCCTCCCTCCTCCTCCTCCCTCCTCCTCCTCCCTCCTCTGAACTGAGTCGCTGCCAAAATCAATCAGCCAACATTTCAGCAGTTGAATTCCTCCCTCGTACCAGCACGTACACGGCACCTATGTGAAATCCTCCCAGCGTTTATGCAACATCTTTTTCTAAACAAACTCACAGCTCTAGTCAATCAAATTTATTTTGTATTTTTAAACATCGAATGTCTTTTCTGCTATTTTTCTCTCTGCAGTTAAGTTTTCAATCAAACGCAGATTTCCAGAAAATGCACATTAATGCTTGATTCCATACTCTACTGTGGATGTGGAACAGAAACAGTTTTGGTTTGTGATGGAAAACCTGTAATTCCTTCTTATTGAGCAGACAAAGCAAAGGAAAAAGAAAAATGCAGCCAAGGGCGTCACTGAAAGCTGGGGGACCTTTCAGCACAAAGTCACGCAGGGGCTCAGATTACGGGTGTGAAGAGGCGCTTAGCTCGCGAGACATCACGATACGCGATATTAGGTCCACGAGACAAGAAAGATCCTAAAACAGTGTTTTAAAGATGTCCTCAACGCTGAGACATATGAGCGGGGGGCCTAGGGGCCTCCCCCAGGAAACTTTGATCTTTAAACACTTCATTTCCTGCATTCTGGTGAAAGTTTCTGCACCAATTTATGGTGGAAATGTTTTTATTTATGTGAAAGGAAACAGCTGGCAGGTGACATGTTAAAAGTCAGTGCTGCTCTCAGATCTGTTTCTCCTGTAGATCAACTTTTCTCCTGTAACATCGTCCCTGCTGAGGCCTGATTCAGTCTTCACTCCTCTTGTGTTCATGTTCACAGGGAGAGAACGGAAAACTTGGCCAAAAAGAAACTGATCGGTGCTGCACATTTTTGGGTCATTTTATAATCAGCAGCTTGTTTTTGTTTTAGCAAATTATGCTTTAAAAAAGTGCTGGGGACATGTCCCCTGCGTCCCTATTGTAAATGACACCAGCTGAATTCAGCTACAGACGAGTCGCGCCTCTGAAAAGACAAAGTTTCCCTCTGAGATGATGGTCGGAGGAGAAGTAGAAAGTGGCATAAATTGGAAATACTGCAAAGTAAAGTGCCTCAAATTTGTATTTAAGTACAGTATTTGAGTAAATGTACTAGTTACTTTCCACCGCTAACGTCCGAGATACTGAAGCTCGAATGTGTGAACTTCTGAACGACTGCCGATGGTTTGAAACTCAAAAAAAAGTTCACAGGTGAGATTTAAAAGAAAAAGTAAAAGCTTTCTGATTGGATGTTTCTTCCAGCAATGCACTCTGGGACTTGTAGTTGGCTTGTCAGGTGAAGTTGTCATGGACACAGTCTTTTTATCAGTGAAGCAGAATTTTTTTGAGCTCCAGTGTCTCGGCAGGAAGTCTGGACGCTAAGCCCCGCCCAGTCCGATCTGTTCAGTTTCAACATGTCGACCCCTCCCTCCCCCGTCTCCCTCTCTCTCTCTCTCTCTCTCTCTCTACAGGTCACTGCCCTCTCTACCACCCCTCCTCTCTCCCTCTCTCCACATTCAGACTCCATTACTTCCACTCAGCACACTGAGGTTTTTCCAGCCGAGCTCGCCATCCACCCGGGGCCATGTTTTGGGTTCACCGCCTGTCCCTCGGCCTCCTGCTGCTCCACCTGGCCACGGCTCACGTAGGTACGTTCGTTAACATGTAAACTTTTGTGGATGCTAAAGAGGAGAATAGTGAGGAAGACTATGGAGTAAAAGCAAGGTGGAAAAGAAGCACCACCATGTTGAGCGTGTGTGTGTGTTTTGGGTGGTGGTTGGCGGGGGGGTGTTGTGTGTTGATTGGTGGCTGACAGGTGACACATGACCCCGTTCCATTTTGTGTGTTCGTAATGTCAACAGATTTTTGATTTCTTGATGACTGACAGCTCTTTCCTTCACTGAGACACCAACAGGAACCCGTCTTACTGGACAAACGAACCGTGATTGGTCGTCTTCTGTTTTAAAACCAGAATCTCATTTAAACTGAAAACGCTTTTCAGTCAAAATGTGACTTTGCAGAGTCGATAGTGATGAACAGAATGACCAACCCGTTCTCATCACAGGGCGTCACGTATGGACGCTTTTTAACGCCCCGGGTAACCTTTAGGGCTCCACGGTCAAGATAGCAAGAACAAATATGTAACGTCTGGTTAGACTTTCAAATAAACCTAGAGGTTAACGTTGTGAAACATTTCGGTTAGATTTAGGGCCTGTGTCCACCAAAGGAATTTTTAATGGGGCCAGTAAGTCGCTGCAATGGGAGCGCCGCGTGTTTACAATCTGGTAAAAACAGCAGCAGAGTGAAGTGGCGCTGAGCGTTTTTCTCCAGTCGCAGAGAGTTGAAAAATGTTTAACTATGGGTGAAACGCTGCACTCGTCACTGTCACAACCCATGCTCAGGGACACATTGGTGAATGTGTGCAGAGGCAATCAAACCCAGGTCTCCAAGCACCAAAGGCATGTGTATAATCCACTGCACCATCCCCACCCCTAGTAGTACTTTCAACAATTCCGCTAAAGGGTGCCAGGTGTTTCGCTGCCAGACGCCTAAAGACGTGACGAAGCATAGCTATTAGATGCTCCGGTATGACCAAGAGTCATGATGCTAACGTGGCTAACTTTCAAACAGACAGTTTCTTTCCTTAAGGTGCCGAGTACAGCTAAACCTGAAACTAAATAAATAGTGTTTGAACATTTTCATTATACTTAATTATGGTTGAAGCCTTTGTTTTTGTGGGAAGCGATGAGTTTCCATCCACATTTCTGTTCTCTCACCAGTCTTCTTGGACGGCGAGGAGGCCAATCAGGTGCTGAAGCGGCAGAGACGAGCCAACAGCATTTTGAGGAGTTTAAACCAGGCAACATGGAGAGGGAGTGTGTGGAGGAGCGCTGCAGCTGGGAGGAGGCGCGAGAGATCTTCGAAGACGTAGAAAAAACTGTACAGACCTCCTGCAACTACACACCAACACTGCTGTCGCACAAAATCCATCATAACAAGTCTCGAAGAAACAACCACATAACTTTGGGAAACCCTACTGTTTTACCCAGAATCAGACAACAAGATCGTAGCGTAGCTTAGCTTAAGCTACTTTAGCACAAAGGCTGGAAGCAGGGTGCTAGCATAGCTCCATTAAAACCTCTTCCAACAACTCCACAGTTGCCAGATTGACATTTGGATCTTCTTTATTGAACAAGTGTAGAAACAAGAGATTTCTGGTTTTTGGAACAGTTAGCATTGAAGCTAATTCTTGGATTTAGTTTGGACTTGCTAACAAACAACCACCAACATATAGAAAAGACACATTGAGTCTGTTTTTGCTGTTTAATTTTCCAAGTTTCGGATCCAAAAGCTCAAATAATTTGCATTAAACACTCTATAAAGCCAAAAAGCTTTAATCATTCTTCTCTGAGAAATACTGATCAGGTTTTAAGATGGTTTGAGATATTTAATTCTCAGTTTTTCTTTTTTGCAGAATGAATTCTGGGCCAAATATGTTGGTAAGGCATTCGTTCTGTGTTGTCAAATGACCACACTGACTAAGACTGGCTAATTAAGAAATTTAACACAGTAAAAATGTGTAACAAAGAATGTAAAAAAAAAGTTTAGTCTTCAAAGTTACGTCTCACTAAAATAGTGTGATTGAATCTGCTCTGTTTGTCCTGCAGATGGCGACGCATGTATCTCGTTACCCTGTGCTCATAATGGACTTTGCAAAGACGGAATCGGTGGCTACACCTGCTACTGCCAGACCGGGTACCAGGGCTTCAACTGTGAAATCGGTACAGAACTGAAGTCACTCTGGACAGTAGAGCTCAAGCTCAGTGTCCTTTAGAAAAACCCTGAATGTCCCAAAAGTTTGCAAGCAGTTAAACCTTTGTCTCCTGTATCTAACAAAACTTTATTTTCTCTGAGTTTTTTGATGTTTTTGAAAGAGGAAGCCAATCTTTGCCTGATATAAGACCGATTTATCAACTTGTTACACACAATTTCCATCTTAAAGTCGGACATTGCCTCCACACAAACTGATTTCCGTGTCGGAGGAGGGTTAGAGTTTCCCTACCCAAGTTAGTCACAGTTTACGTTTAGTGCCAATGCAGGAAGTAGAATGTCCTTCATGTAGCGTTAAAGAGGTCAGGGTGTACAAGACCTCATCCCATTACAGACCTGCCATGCAGGGATATCATAGTGATTGTAGGAAACGTTGACATGAAATGTGTTCCAGGCTGAATTGTCCAATATTAATGTTCTTGTCCGGCAGCAGGGTTTTGCTACCTGGTGGGTAGTCCGGTAGTCCTTCCGGTCTTGGTCTTGACAGTGTTTCCTTTGTTTTTGCAGTTATTCCTGAACTGTGTGAGAACAAAAATGGCGGCTGCCAACACTTCTGCAACGTAGTCCGAGGAAACGCACGGTGCTCCTGCGCTAACGGATATTTCCTGGCGTCAGATTACAAGAGCTGCCACTCCAATGGTGAGGGAGACTCGAGAGTCTAAATGGTCTTTCACTGGTCTCACTATGGTCGAGTGCCATGTTGTTTCTTAGACACCACAGGTCCTATTTAGAGAATATTTTCAGCAAATTAAAGAGTGGTGAGAACTAATGACACTCCGGCTTCCTCCCACCGTCCAAAGACATGCGGCCTAGGTTAACTGGTGACCTTGAATTGTCTTTAGGTGTGAGTGTGACTGATTGTTTGTCTATATGTGGCCCTGCGATGGACTGGCGACCTGTCCAGGGTGTACCACGCCTTTTTCCCAGTGTCAGCTGGGATTGGCTCCAGCCCCGCACGACCCTGTAGGCAGGATAAGCGGTTGGCGATAGATGGATGGATGGAGGCCTAATGACTGTCTAACATGATCAAAACCAATATACCACCATAACTTCTCATTCTTTGACCAAAGCCATGGTCTTCAGGTGAAGACTAAAGACTTTGGTGACCCTCCAACCTTTCCTGTAGCACCACCATCAGGACAAAATTTCCACTTGTACACAAGAAGTATCAGAATCTAATCGCTGTTCTATTTTCAGAATCAAATCCAGCATGGCTCTTTCAGTGATTCAACATTTTCGTGTACAAGTCCTGATCTCTAAATCTCACACAAACTCTTGCAGAGACCTTCAAGTGTGGCGCCATCATCACCGGAATGACCCGGACTGTTTTCAGGTACGAGCGGACAAATGCGACGGACGGGAACGCTAACAACAACTCCACCAAGCCGAAGGATGTGTCGGACGCAGTTCATCAGTCAGACTCCTCACTTTCTAAGAATAGCAACAACAGCCAGATTCTGCCAAAATCCACGCTTTTAGAGGCCTTAATCACCTCTCAAATGGCGAGTATGACCCGCATCGTCGGCGGAGAGGACTGTCCACCAGGAGAATGCCCATGGCAGGTAGATCTTTTGCGATAATGAGATACCCTTATATTAAAAAAGGATAGGGAGGTAAAGGCTGAGGTGTTACCTTTGAGAGTCCATTACTGTCTCCACATGGTGACCTTGAAGTCCATCAGTGTTTCCCCTATATTCATTCAGGAGTGACGGGGCGCCGCTGCTGAATTATGACCGCCAATACTACAATTTCCCACGATCATTAATCAGTGCGCTACTAATGTTTTCACTCGCACATTGTGCGGACACGGTAACACTTAATGCTTGGCTAGCTTCCTCTCCCCGTCATCTGAGTGGAGAGGAGGAAAATATTCTGCCAGTAAATGTATAATAATAATAATAACAATAATAACTTTGATTTATGGAGTCTGTCAGTAGCCTTGCTGGGCAGACCGAACAGGATACCGTTACAATAGTCAAGTTGGGAGGTGATGAAGGAGTGGATGAGGGTCTCAGCTACAGAGTTGGAGAGGCACTGTCGGAGTCTGGAGATGTTCTTAAGATGGTAAAAGGCAGTTTTAGTAGTGTTTTTGATGTGCTGTTGGAAGGAGAGGGTGGAGTCCATGAGGACGCCCAGGTTGCGTGCTTGAGGGGATGCAGAGATTGAGCAGCCATCCACGTCCAGTGTGATGTCACCAACCTTTTTGAGAAGTAACTGTGGTGCAAACACCACGAGTTCTGTTTCGTCTTTATTGAGTTTGAGGAGGTTACTGTCCATCCAGTTGTTGATGTTCTTCAGGCAGTTGATAAGCGGCACTGGTGGAAGGGGAGTAGATGACTTAGCAGAAAGTGACAGCAGCTTCTTCTTATTGACTGAAAGGTAGATTATGCCTCAAAATGACTTTTTATTCATAAGAGTTATATTGGACAGATTATAAAACCGAAATGATCTCCTTTTTTTATTTCATATATAACAACATTATATTATTTAATGACAAACCAAAAATGTCCCCAGTTTTCATTTCAGAAATCTGGTCACCTTACTGAACAGGAAAGCTGATAGTAGAATAACTCTGTCTTTTGGTAGTAATTAAGTAACATAATAGCTGCATTTCAGCTGGTGTTAAAGCGTTAAATCTCATTTTTACACACCAACCCGAGTGTGAAAATGTTGAACATCATGTACAAGCTTAGACTAATCTGGTGTAGCCTACAGCTCCGTCCTGCACACAGACTGTCCATTATTATCCAGGTGTCCACTCTACATGGACACTTTGCAGTCCATTAGACATCTGAAGATACCTGGTCCTGTAACTGCAGTAAAGTCCATAATTGCAGAGTCAGTGTGATAACAGTTTTTTCCCCGCTCGTCCTCTCAGGCTCTCCTCTTGAATGAAGACGATCAAGGCTTCTGTGGAGGAACCATCCTGAATGAATACATCATCCTGACCGCCGCACACTGCATGAACCAATCACGCTACATCTACATCAAGCTCGGTGGGTCTCTGAATCACATGCAGCTCTGATTATTAGATATTATTAGCTTGTGTAGGATTTTTGTAAATATAAGGGATTGTACTAAACAACATTATGGTTGTGTATGGGCTATACAGCTATTATTTTAGTTACAGATCTGATTTGTGATTATGAGGTTATATATAATTTGCTTATTTATTTTCATAAATTTGAAATACTTCTTTGAGATTATCATGACAGTAATTTTAAGATACGTTTTTCAAAATACGAGATACAGATCTACTTTGTAATTATGACACTGTAACACTGTAATAACAAGGGGCCGAATGTAATTAGATAATAATGTAATAATGTGATAATGTGTTTACCTGTTTGGAATAATTTAGCTTATTCTGTATTGACAGCATTAATAACTACTAAAGTGCATTTTTCTTTCTTTAAAGCACCTTAAAACATTTAATTAAAGGTGCCTTAATATAGAAAGAAGAAGAAGACATTTTTAGTTATGACTTAATTTATTAAATTTTTTATACTTTCACATTTTAGATTTGCTTTTATACTTAAAGAAAGTTGAGCTGCTGCATTTCCTATATAAAAGGTGTTGTTATAATTGTCTACAGCGGTTAATCCTGAAGTTTCTCTACTAAAATACTTTTTTATTTCTGTGTATTCAGGTGAGTTCGACGTGTTGGTGGATCACGGTAATGAAGCTACTCACAATGTGGAAACTATTATGACCCACAATAAATACAGACCAGACACCTACCACAACGACATTGCACTCATCAAACTGGCCACGCCCATCAAGTTCACCAGGTACATCCTGCCAGCCTGCTTACCTGAGCAAGATTTTGCTGAAAAGGTAAACTTTTAAACCAGTCAAACCACAGTTCTATATTTTAGAATGTATATTTGCTTTCTCCCTGAGCATTAGACGAGAAGATTGATCTCGTGTCTGTAAGGTAAATTGAAATCTACAGCCAGCAGCTGTTTAGCTCAGCTCATCATGAAGAATGGAAACAGCTGACCTGGCTCTGCCAAAGGTGACAAACTCCACCTTCCAGCACTTCTGAACTTCTTCTTCGTCTTTTGTTTAAATAATACACACAAACTATTTCTTGGCTCTGTGCCAGGCAACCAGCGCAGACGTCAGGAAGTTACTGGTCCGGGCCAAGAAATAGTCCAGCACATAATCGTTTTCATACTCGGGTTGTTGTGTAAAAATGAGATTTAACGCTTTAACAAAAAAATTTCCAAGGTGCTGGTAGACGGAGCCAGGCTAGCTGTTTCCAGTGCTTATGCTAAGCTAAGCTAACCTGCTGTTTATATTTATCTTACAGACAGTTATTAGCGTGGTTTTGATCTTCTCATCTAACTCTGCAAGAATGTGAATAAGCACATTTCCCTACGTGTTACATTTCTCGCCTCCTCTTGCAGGTGCTGATGAAGCAGCAGGACGGCATGGTCAGCGGTTTCGGCCGTCTCGGCGAGGGTCGGCAGCCGTCCACCATCTTGCAGCGCCTCACCATGCCCTACGTGGATCGGCTCACCTGCATGGAATCCACCCAGTTGCGCATCTCTACTCGCATGTTCTGCGCCGGCTACGACACAATAGCCAAGGACGCCTGCCAAGGTGACAGCGGCGGGCCGCACGTCACTCGCTACCAGAGCACCTATTTCGTCACCGGCATCGTGAGCTGGGGCGAAGGCTGCGCACGCAAAGGCAAATACGGAGTCTACACCCAGGTGTCCAAGTACATCAGCTGGATCCAGGAAGGCATGAAGAAGCTAATGCCCAAAGAGAAGAGTGGCAGGAGGGTGAAGAGGCACCACGGCCCCATCAAGAGGCTGTTTCTGTAAGACGACGGATTTCATCACGGCGAAGTCCACTGAGCAGAGCCACACATTGTTCTTCTTATGTAATCACTGATTTTATGTTTGAGACTTCTACACAGTCACATTTCTGCCACAGACATTGTCATAATTTAACATTTATCACTGATTTAAAGACATTACTGAAATTCTTAAAGCTGCATTAATGAATTTTTCTTGCCACTTGCAGGCAGCAGAACAGCCTGTAAAAACTAATTTATAAAGAAGTTGTGTCTGACATATTAGCAACCAGCTGCCTACGTCCACACCCAGCAGACACAGAGCAACACGATCTTCTCATGAGATTGTTCATTATTACTTGTGGGGTTCCTCAGGGATCAATTCTTGGTCCTTCATATTTTCTACTTGGTTAAAGCTGCAATAATGCCTTTTTTTGTTCAAATGAGGCAGCAGACCAAACTGTAAACATGTTCATCTCATCTGATTAAAGTCTAATATTGACTCTCTTTTAGCTCCGTTTTTGGTCTCCACCATCTGAACAGTCTCTAAGTCTGTCTGCTGTTTGCTGATGGAAACAGTTTCAGTAATAGAAAAAAATATGTCAGCACAGTTTGGACCAGGAGGAACTGAAATTAAAATTGAACTGAAATTATGTAAACAAAACAAGTTTTGATGTATTTTTTATTACTCACTGTCAGAAATTTGCTTTTTAAACTGAATTAAAAGCAAATAAAGAAATATTACAACAGTCTGATGCATGAAGTTTTTGTGTGATTAAAACTATAATATTACAAAATGTATTTACTTTTTCAGTTTATCTGAAGGAGTGTTTGTTTTTACAGTTTAAGTGGTCGGTACAATGCAAAAATATACTTTTCCTTTTTGGTTATCGCGTTAAATTTATAATTTTTTTTTTACAGTTTTGGAATCTGTACATTTTATTGTAACTTAAAAATATAAATATCTATACTTTTATGTTTTTCTTTGTCATGTGACTTTCTATTGTTTCACCATCAAAGTTAATTCTCAACCTAAAACAACAAGTCATTGTCAGAAATGAATCATCAACTATTGGTGATAATCAATTATTTTCAGTCATTGATTCTCAGGTTCCAGCTTTTCTAATGTCTCTGATGTTCTGCTTTTGTGTTATATCAGTGCACTGAATACCTTTGGGGTTTGGACGGTCGGTCAACCAAAAAAATCTGAATACGTCAACTTGGGCTCTGGGAACTTGTCATGTTCTGACATTTTTTAGATTAAATTACAAGTCGATTAATTAGAAAATCTTACAAGAATATGAAATCACTCATGAAACAAAAAAAAGACGTCACTTTGGACTCAAAGTCAATTTTATATTTTTTTTAATATATTTTTTATCAATGAATCCTTAAAGTAAATGGTAAATTACTCAATAATTAAAATAATTGTTTGTTGCAGCTAAATTGGAAATCGCCAGCTGACTGAAGGAGTCTCCTAATCGAAGCTAATGTTAGCCAATGCTAATGGTGAACATAACACCTGGTGAGCATGTTAGCATTTAGCTCAGCCTTACAGAGCTGCTAGCTTGACGGGAGGCTCTCAGTCTTTGTTAGGAACTACACAGATCAGGACGTCTACATTTCCTGGAAACTCCAGGTCGATTATGACTCAGGGAAATTATTATGGCTTAACCCCTAAAACTTTCTTTTTGCAAGGCGACTTTCAGAACAATTTAATCCCCTAACGCCCCCGGCACTGTGTCCAGCTTCATTTCTCGTCATGTTCTTTCCTTCTTCTGATGAAATCCCTCCTTGTTTACCTCAAATAAACAAACCTACTGAATATTGAAGTTTCAGAGGTCGGACCTGCTGCTTGTTTTGTGTGGTTTGAGGACATGAGAGAGAGGACAGGCCAGAGTCCACGGTGGGAACACACTGTTTACAGAGAACAGTTTATTTTATACTTTTAACTCTTTATGGAAAGAGATCCGACCTGCGCAGGTGAAAATCAGACTCGTGCGAAAAGAGCTTTAAAAGACGTGTAAGATAAGATGTATAACCGCAGCACAAGTTCACCTATAAACTATAAATGACATATAGCTTCTACATTTGATTAAATTTGTAATGGAGTTTTGTTGAAGCTTTTCCAAAAATGATATTTTTATAATTAGCGTTGCAGACTCTTTAATGTTATGACTTCAGATTTAAGGTTACGTCATGTCACTTGTTTAATGAATGAGTTGTGACTCATCTGTGTGTGTGTGTGTGTGTGGGAGTGAAGTCAGTGTCATGGCGGTCAGCATCATGGCGGCTTGTTGTCGAGCGTCTGTTCTGTCTCTCTCCCTCCTTGCCTGCTTCCTTCAGGTCGTCATCCATGGACAAGGTAAGACCTCTGAACTCTGCGGTCTTTAGTTTCGGCCTGTCGGCTCAGTTTTGTTTGTTTAAAGTCAGATTTCAAAAGATTTTAAACAAACAACCAAGTCACCAATCAAGCAGGAAACAGTTAAATCCAACAGCTGATATTAAAAGTTAAACTTTTAAATGTTTAACATTAAACGTATGAAATGTATGGTGGTCTATTTGTGCCAAAAATATGTTGAACGCAAATCATGTAACAGACTGTTTTTCACCTCTGCTGCACCCAGTGTGTCGTAATTATGACTTAGAGACAATTAGCACTTCTTATGGGAACATTAAGTGTACATTTTACTATGTAATGAGTACTTTTACTTTGACACTTTAAGTAGATTTGACCTGATTATAACTGCAGGACTATTTTTACATTGAGTGGTACTTTTCATGAAGTAAAAGATCTGAAGAATACTTCTTCCATCACTGGCCATAATAATGAAAGTTAATTCTAAATTACATATCAAACAGTTCACAGTAACAACATATGTCATAATTATGATTTTGCTTGAGATATGACAATAAATCACAACAAATTATCAAATCGTATAAAATGTT
This sequence comes from Micropterus salmoides, assembly GCF_014851395.1. Lineage (NCBI taxonomy): Eukaryota > Metazoa > Chordata > Actinopteri > Centrarchiformes > Centrarchidae > Micropterus > Micropterus salmoides. Next base: position 3,790,149 of record NW_024040040.1, read on the forward strand.
TCTGTAGTTACGACTTTGAATGTCTTATTCTGATTTACTAAGTTGTAGTTATTGGACCTGTTGTGTTTTCAGTGTTTCAGGCTCCTCAGACCCACGATGTGTTCCTGCGGTCCAAACGGGCCAACATGTTCCTGCTGGAGGAGATCCTGCAGGGGAACCTGGAGCGCGAGTGTTACGAGGAGCTGTGCAACTACGAGGAGGCCCGCGAGTACTTCGAGGACAACGCCAAGACGGTCAGACTCTCCCCAATAATGATCACAATTATCAGTGACGCGCATGAATTTTGGCTGTTAAGATGATGTTTCGTTAAGAACAAGATGATTTTCTCTCATTTTACCTTTTGCCCTCAAAATGAAAAAGTATTTGGAGAAGCAGGAACCTGTTTCTGTTTGTTTCTCTTCAGTACGCCTTCTGGACTGTTTACCAAGGTGAGATCCCTTTCACATTAAATCAAAAGGTTTTAATTAATGGAAACTGGAAAAATATACTTTTAATTCTTATTTTACAAATTAATAAATGTGATTTCTGAGATGCAGTGCTTGTAATGGCCAGATTATTTATCACTACGCATGAGTCATTTGATGTTTATTTTTTCGTTAATTTCTTTTCATTACTTATACACAGATTTTTAGTAAAATAGTGCTATAAACTAAATAATAAAACAAACAAATCTAGAAATCTAGAAATTACTTCCACGTTTTTTTAAAAGTACATAATTTACTGTAACCTCAGGTTTTCACAGCCTGGTGGAAGAAGTACTCAGATACTTCAGTAAAAGTAGTAATAACACAGAAATACTCTGTTACAAGTAAACATCTTGCAGACAAAACTGCAAAATTATTAGTATCAAATTTACTTAATTTACCAAAAGTAAAAGTACACATAATGCAGAACGGCCCATTTCAGAAAAATAAACTATATATTATTAAGTTATAATTACTAATGAATTAATATGGTCATCACTTTAGTGTAAAAGCTTATTTTAAAGACTTTACAAACTGCTGGGTAGATTTAACCTGTAATAATACGTCATCATTTATTAGTTAATTTATATTTTGTGTAAATAATCTGAATCTAAACTAGTAACTAAAGCGGTCAGACAAATGTAGAGCAGTAAGAAGCACATCTCCCTCAGAGATGAAGTAGAGTGTTACTATAAAGCACCATAAAATGGAGTGTAAGTACAAGTTCCTCTCAATCGTACTGAAGTTCCTGCCCGGAGATATTTTCTTGACATTTTATAGAAAACACAGGGTTTCTTTATTTTTATTTCTCAAACGTTAGTTTGTTTATTCGTCGTCTGATCAGCCTCTGTGTCTCTGAGCAGATGGGGACCAGTGTCAGCCCAACCCCTGCCTCCACGGGGGGAACTGCACCGACAAGGGGGGGGTTCCACTGCTCCTGCACCGCCCCCCACCACGGACCCCTCTGTGAACTGGGAGCACCGCACAAGCCGGAGGGTCACGTGACCTCCGCGCCACAAATCATCAGAGGTTTGACCACACCCACAGCCAAGCGTAGCCCCGCCCCCAAAGAGGGGCGTAGCCTGTAGACCAAAACTTGTGGTGCACTCAGGGGATCCTCAGTTTCCCCAGTTTATTCATTCTGGTGACGTTTTCAGACCTGTGGCGTAACTATCCATCGTATCCGTGGCGACACTTTACATCACATCCCTGAAACGTGATTTTTTTTTTTTACTTTAGCTACTTCTGTCCATTTCAGAAATCTCCGAGTGTCCGACTGACGGTCCAAAAGCTTGTCACCAGATGTGCACGGTGTCCCACCACACCATCACCTTCACCTGCTCCTGCGTGTCAGGATTCAAACTACAGACTGACGGACGCAGCTGCCTGCCTGAAGGTCTGACCCCCCCACCACACCAACCATGTTTACTAAACCAGCTCAAACCGGTGAAATAACAAAGGCTTTGTGTCCTCAGTGGAGTTTCCCTGTGGACGACTTCCTGGCAAGTTCAACACGACCGCCTCTGTATGTCACCATGGAAACTGTCCCTGGCAGGTAAGATCCTCTCAGCCAATCACAGGAAGGCACCTCGCTCAGCTAGAGTTGTTTTAATATGGAGTTAATTTTGTTTCATCATTTGTGTGAATTGATCAGCAATCTGCGTGTAAATGTGTAAGCTCTAAAAATAAAACCCTTTCCACAAACACAAAAAGAAATAAAAAACAGATCTGCAAATACACAAACAAATTCCACAAATAAAAAAATATCTGTAAATATATTAAATTCATTTATAAATTGTTGAAAATCATTTGTGAATATCTTCCTAAAATTTACAACTTTCGAACAGGCATTTGTGAGGCCCGCTTGTATTTGTCGATCTCGGTTCTACATACTCGGAGGTTTGAAACAAGCTTTCCCGCCGGTGGAATGAAAATAGATTCGTGTCACGCAGATTTTTTTTTTTTTTGTGGAATTTGTTTGTGTATTTGCATATCTGTTTAATATTTGCAAAATATTTTTGTGAGTTTACAAATCTTCTTTTTGTGTTTGTGGAAAGTGTTTTGTTCTTACAGATTACACATTTACACACGGATTGCTGATTTGTTCACAAATAATATTGAAACCAAAAAACCTCCATATTTAAAGTTTAATTTATTTCTGAGCAGTGATTCCTGTAAAACGTTCCAAGAGGATTAACGCTCCTTCTGGCCCAAACTAAGAAAGCACTACTAACATCTACATAACAATAATCAGCTCTTCTCCACATGCTGTCCCGTTTCTTACCCGAGTCCTTCTATGTTTGGCAAATCAGTATCATCTCTTGTGACCTTATATGTGCTTCTGCTGTGTGTTTGTCTCCAGGTGTCCCTGGTGAACAGCAGTAGGGTGGAGCTCTGTGGTGGCGTGGTGTTGGGTCGACGCTCTGTCCTGACCGCCGCCCGCTGCCTCTTCCTGGACCCAGGATCCGGCTTCTATCCCTCCAACTACTTCGTGGTCTCCGGTATTGAGACTTTTAAACCAACTAATTTAACTTCAACCTGCTGACTTTCTAGTGGCCGATTTAGTCCTAAAATTTGATCAAATATTTATACATTGTTCTTCCACGTCACAATAAAAGTCAGCTGGACGATAATATTTTGACATCTTGTCTCTCGTCTCTCAGGCGATAAGAAGACGCTCGTCCCTGTCCGGGCTCTGTACGTACACGACCGTTTCCATACAGATCACCACGACAATGACCTTGCCCTCCTCGAGCTGGCCGGCCCCTTGCCCTTTAGCTCCACCCTCATACACCTCTGCCTGCCCCCTAAGGACTTCAGCGAAAACATCCTGATGCATCCTGGGAGGACGGGCGTCGCCGTGAGACGGGGGGTCGGTGCGACCAAGACGTTGGTCTACATGACGCTGGAGGAGTGTCGCCGTCAGCTGAATGTTTCGCATCCGCTCAGTAACAAAATGTTCTGCATGAGGAACCCAACTGGCGCCCAAGGAAGATCAGCCGGACCTATAGGGAACCCAACTGGCGCCCAAGGAAGATCAGCTGGACCTACAGGGAACCCAACTGGCGCCCAAGGAAGATCAGCTGGACCTACAGGGAACCCAACTGGCGCCCAAGGAAGATCAGCTGGACCTACAGGGAACCCAACTGGCGCCCAAGGAAGATCAGCTGGACCTATAGGGAACCCAACTGGCGCCCAAGGAAGATCAGCTGGACCTATAGGGAACCCAACTGGCGCCCAAGGAAGATCAGCTGGACCTTCAGGGAACCAAAACGGCGCCATGGGGAGGCTGAATAAACAAACAGTGAACCAGAACCAAACCCAAAATGGGAAAAATGGAGCAGACAGCTACAACAGCAGGAGTCACAAGCCCTCCGAAGGCAACAGGAACGCGAGGTCAAAGGTCAGCGGCGGGCAATGTGGCGGTCAGTTGCAGGGGACGCCTGTTGCCACAGTACAGAAAGGGACAGCGTTTCTGACCGGGCTGCTGCTGTCATCGTCTGCAGGCTGTGATGGCGGCGGCGGTCTGGTGTTCACCAAACTTTCCCGCTACATGAGCTGGATCAGACCGAGGCTGCAGGCCGCAGAGGACCACATGACCCCCCAAGTCAGCGTGTATCCTGAGAATCCCTAACAGCCCGCCCCCCGCCGCCATCTTTAAAACTATGTTTAAAAAAAAAAACAGCAACAACTTTTCATCATCAAACTCCTCGTTCACTAAAAATCTCTTCAATGGACCAAACTTTCAGTTCCTTAACTGCAAAACATTTTCCCAGAGTAACCGTTTGTGCTGATGTGCAACTTTACATTTTCTTTCTTGGTTTGTTATTGAGAGCCAGGTTCTTTGATTTATTTGATTTGGTGATGACCTTGGTGCCAGCAGAACCAGGGTCTGGTCTGGTCTGGTCTGGGCGAGCATTCGGCACCAAAGCTGTGAGCATCAGGGGGATTTACAGCTTGGAACAACCTGAGTATGTTTTATTCTGCCTAACTTCCTGTTTAGAAGAGAACTTTATCACATTATGGGAGTAAAAAGGCGATGTCATGGGGAAAAGAGGTTTGTTTTGGCTTTTACTACAGGACAGAAACATAACTTTGACAATAAAACCTTATTTTACAATCACATTTCAGAGGTATCCAAACTGTAATGTTGTGATGACGCGTATAAAACCAGTGAAATTTTATTTTGAAGTCGAGTGTGACTTGAATCTAGCATTTATTTGATATTTGTGCTAACAGTAAAACCTAAATTTGTCAGCAGTTTGTAAATTTAGATTTCTCATGTGAAAGTGCTGAATAAGAAATAGTAATTTTAAGTAAATATGAAAATAAAGACTCCAGTACCCACAATGTACCACCCAAAGCCTGTGGTGGTTTAATTTCATGAAGTGTGTGTTAACACCTGCAAACATCGGTCAAATAATCATCCTGAAACACGCTGTACAAACCAGCATCTGTTTTATTCAACACTTTTTACAGTACAAAATAAAAAAATTATTGACTGAATGGAAGAAAAGTTTCCTTTGGAGCGTCACGGCCAGAGGGGATTGTGGGTAACGTAGTCTAGGAGACTGAGGACAGAGGAGGGAATGGATTCTGTTTACTGACCACAAGTTTCTGGTGCTGATGGGAGATGTAACCTTTGATGTGACCCTGAGAGAGACAGAAAACACAGAAGAGATCAACGTTTGTCCTCCGTTGACTCCCAGGTTGTTGTTTCCTGTGTGTGTGTGTGTGACCTCACCATGTAGATCAGGTTGGCGAGGATACACTGCACCTCGTCGATGTCGACGTCCTCCACCTGCATCATCTTCAGAGCCACCAGGAAGGCGTCCAGAGGCAGCTGGTGAGTCCTCAACAACAGATACCTGCAGACAGGAATCAGCCGAGGTCACCAAGCGGCCGCCAGCGGCTCAACACGATCAGTGGGCGTATTAAAGGCGGGAGGGCGACACTTCCAGTCAGGAGACCGGTGTTTGTTTCCCCGTGTGAAACTAAAACTAACATTTAATGTTTTTATTCAAGTTGCGTAACTTACGAGAGGTAAAGTTACATATTTATTTTAGCAGTGATCTTTTCCTAAAACCACTACTTTTATTTTGAAAGTCTAACTGGCCGCTGCAAATTTACAACACATTCTCACTCTTAACTCGTCACATATGGACGCTTGGTCAAGACCACTTGGCGTCGAACATTTAGCATCGACGTTTAGGGCTCCGCAGCCAAGTTAGCGACAATAAATGTGGAACATCTGGTTAGACTTTCAAAATAGAAAAGTCACGGTTTGGGTTAATAAAATAACTCCGTTCACATACGTTATTTAAGTGACTTGCATAATAAATAAAAAAATACATTTAATGTTTTTGTTCCACACGGGAAACAAACACCAGTCTCCTGGATGAAAGTCCCGTTTCTGGCCCACCGTCCACCTCCTAACTCTGACTTTTCAGTTAAATATCCTACACCTATTTTTAGCGTTCAAAGCTGACACTACAGGGTTCCCCAGTGCGTTACAAACTGACGCCGACGGGTCTTGATGTGTCCATATGTGACGAGTGAGAACGGGTTGATATTTCGTTAACATGACCGCGGAAGCCCTACACGTCCAAAAACAACGCTTAAGTGATACCCCGGGTGTTAAAAAGCGACGCCACGGGGCCGTGACCAAGCGTCCATGTATGAGTAGTTGGGGGAATGTCAACAAATGATGACGGCCGAAACTACGAGGCAAGTACCTGGATGAACAAATCTAAAGGGGGACACTAGTTTCATACCGAGTCCGGCTCACAGTGACCCGATCACTCGTGTTGACGTCCACTGAAACACTGACGCGTCTTCATTTATCTGACGAACAGGATCTGAGAAACTCACACTTTCTTGAAGAGGTTCCTGTAGGTGATGATCTTCAGCTTCTCCAGGATGAGGAAGATCCCACAGCGGATGAAGAAGGTCTCGTGTTTGGACAAAGCCTCGTTCAGCAGCAGCAGGTTCCCTTCACTGACACACACACACACACACAGGTCACCTGACGCCATGATGTCACTTCCTGCTTTACCGCCTCCAACCCCCTGCTTACCTCACGCCTTTGGTGACGTCGGCAAACTGCATGAGGTCATATTTCCTCAGGAGCTGATGAGTCGGCATGTGACCCTGAAACACCAGCAACAAGCTGCAGTTATACTGGGAGCCCTGGGATCTGAACCTGCAGTTATACTGGGAGCCCTGGGACCTGAACCTGCAGTTATACTGGGAGCCCTGGGACCTGAACCTGCAGTCACACTGGGAGCCCTGGGATCTGAACCTGCAGTTATACTGGGAGCCCTGGGATCTGAACCTGCAGTCATACTGGGAGCCCTGGGATCTGAACCTGCAGTCATACTGGGAGCCCTGGGACCTGAACCTGCAGTCATACTGGGAGCCCTGGGACCTGAACCTGCAGTCATACTGGGAGCCCTGGGATCTGAACCTGCAGTTATACTGGGAGCCCTGGGACCTGAACCTGCAGTTATACTGGGAGCCCTGGGACCTGAACCTGCAGTTATACTGGGAGCCCTGGGATCTGAACCTGCAGTTATACTGGGAGCCCTGGGATCTGAACCTGCAGTTATACTGGGAGCCCTGGGATCTGAACCTGCAGTTATACTGGGAGCCCTGGGATCTAAACCTGCAGTTATACTGGGAGCCCTGGGACCTGAACCTGCAGTTATACTGGGAGCCCTGGGATCTGAACCTGCAGTTATACTGGGAGCCCTGGGACCTGAACCTGCAGTTATACTGGGAGCCCTGGGACCTGAACCTGCAGTCACACTGGGAGCCCTGGGACCTGAACCTGCAGTTATACTGGGAGCCCTGGGATCTGAACCTGCAGTTATACTGGGAGCCCTGGGATCTGAACCTGCAGTCACACTGGGAGCCCTGGGACCTGAACCTGCAGTTATACTGGGAGCCCTGGGATCTGAACCTGCAGTTATACTGGGAGCCCTGGGACCTGAACCTGCAGTTATACTGGGAGCCCTGGGATCTGAACCTGCAGTTATACTGGGAGCCCTGGGACCTGAACCTGCAGTCATACTGGGAGCCCTGGGATCTGAACCTGCAGTTATACTGGGAGCCCTGGGATCTGAACCTGCAGTTATACTGGGAGCCCTGGGATCTAAACCTGCAGTCACACTGGGAGAACTGGGACCTGAACCTGCAGTCATACTGGGAGAACTGGGATCTGAACCTGCAGTTATACTGGGAGAACTGGGATGGTGTTTCTCACCAGCAGCATCTTGACGGGCAGCAGGTAGATGAGGATCATCCTCTTGTTCTTCTGGCTCGAGCGATGACAGTGGTGGAAGGCGTAAGAAAGTGACTCCTCGGCTGCAGAGACACAGTTTGGATAATTAACACGATGTTTTATTTCTTCTGCCTAAGATTTGGAAAACATCAGACACACCTTGGTCCTGATTTGTCAACATTTATTTAAAAAATAAGAAAGTGGTCGTGAAATAAACACTAAATAAATGGTGTGAGTTAAATCTGTAGGGTTTATAGAGCCAAATATTTATGTACAGTGCGTACCTCCGGGTACAAGTACCTGCTACACAATGACAATTACTGCAGTAGTACCCCCTCTGTAGTATAAGTACTGCAGTAGTACCCCCTCTGTAGTATAAGTACTGCAGTAGTACCCCCTCAGAGTTGTTAGTACTGCAGTAGTACCCCCTCAGAGTTGTTAGTACTGCAGTAGTACCCCCTCAGAGTTGTTAGTACTGCAGTAGTACCCCCTCTGTAGTATAAGTACTGCAGTAGTACCCCCTCTGTAGTATAAGTACTGCAGTAGTACCCCTCTGTAGTATAAGTACTGCAGTAGTACCCCCTCTGTAGTATAAGTACTGCAGTAGTACCCCCTCTGTAGTATAAGTACTGCAGTAGTACCCCCTCTGTAGTATAAGTACTGCAGTAGTACCCCCTCAGAGTTGTTAGTACTGCAGTAGTACCCCCTCAGAGTTGTTAGTACTGCAGTAGTACCCCCTCAGAGTTGTTAGTACTGCAGTAGTACCCCCTCAGAGTTGTTAGTACTGCAGTAGTACCCCCTCTGTAGTATAAGTACTGCAGTAGTACCCCTCTGTAGTATAAGTACTGCAGTAGTACCCCCTCTGTAGTATAAGTACTGCAGTAGTACCCCCTCAGAGTTGTTAGTACTGCAGTAGTACCCCCTCTGTAGTATAAGTACTGCAGTAGTACCCCCTCAGAGTTGTTAGTACTGCAGTAGTACCCCCTCTGTAGTATAAGTACTGCAGTAGTACCCCTCAGAGTTGTTAGTACTGCAGTAGTACCCCCTCTGTAGTATAAGTACTGCAGTAGTACCCCTCAGAGTTGTTAGTACTGCAGTAGTACCCCCTCTGTAGTATAAGTACTGCAGTAGTACCCCTCAGAGTTGTTAGTACTGCAGTAGTACCCCCTCTGAGTTGTTAGTACTGCAGTAGTACCCCCTCTGAGTTGTTAGTACTGCAGTAGTACCCCTCTGAGTTGTTAGTACTGCAGTAGTACCCCCTCTGAGTTGTTAGTACTGCAGTAGTACCCCCTCTGAGTTGTTAGTACTGCAGTAGTACCCCTCTGAGTTGTTAGTACTGCAGTAGTACCCTCTCTGAGTTGTTAGTACTGCAGTAGTACCCCCTCAGACTTACCTGGCTTGAAGTCGCTGTCGAACATGGCTTTGCGGCCCACGTAGTACTTGTAGGTGACCTTCTGAGCGGGACTGTAGTCGTTCTTCAGGTTGGAGCTGTCGATGGCTCTGATCAGAGGCTTACACAGGTGCAGCTTATTGATCTGATCGATCACCAAATGAAAACAGGTAACAGTGTTGTTACACGTGTAAAGTACAGTTCAGTGCTGCTGATCACAACAACATTTCATTTCATTTCATTTATTTATTTAAGGACAGTGCACATTAATCAACATTTCTGTAAATGTGCCAGTGTTAGCCAGCAGGCTAATTTTCAACTGTCACACTGATCAATAACTATTACAACTGAGTATTCAGGCCAATATGAGGAGAAAGAAATGTAGAGATTTTTACAATTAATAATTACAACTTTAATCTGAGAACCTACTTTTATTTTCATTATAGAATTTTTTTCATTTTGGTCTTAACTTTTGTAACTTTCTGTCTCTGATCCCAAAATGTTTTTAACTTTAATCTCTAATCTAGTTAGAGATGAATTAATCTGACTTGTTTGTCGTGAATCGGTTCGAGTCACTAATGAACGAACAGCTCGGCTGAGTTCAGACCTTGAAGTAGATCTTGAAGAGCTGGTTGCTCAGAAACATCATCCCCCACTTCTTCGAGTCCTCGATCCCAGCGCGACTGCAGGAACAAGAAGAGTCTGAATGAGAATCGATACACAGTCAATAACCTTCTGTTGAACTTGGATTCAGTGCGTATTTGTACTGACTTGTCGCTGGCGCACACTCTGAAGCAGCTCATCAGCTGCTCGGCTGCTTTCTCCAGCATCTCTCCGGGCTGGCCTTTACTCTTCTTCTGCAGCTGCTGCTCCGCCTGAACACGGGGTCAAAGGTCAGTTTCATCATCATCATCATCATCACCTCCATCACTGATCAGTCTCTACAGTCTCTTACATTGTTGGCAAATACTCTGAGATCCAGAGTGACGGCGAACATCACCGAGAGAGCCCTGAAAGCACAAACACACAAGCTGAGCGTTCTGCAGACTGACGCTGCGTTCACTGACGCTGCGTTCACTGACGCTGCGTGGAAATTGTGCATGTTTTTGTGTTAAATCTTGTGTATCTGATCCTTTCCTGTTGGTATAAAAGGTTTTTGTGTAATATAACGATGAGTATGTTACAGAATTAACATGTAGTATTTTTAAGATGTAGGATTTGGGCCACAGAGTCGTGCTAGCCGCTCTGTGAGGCTGAGCTAATGCTAACACGCTGATGTTTAACAGGTGTAATATGGGCCATGCTAACATTAACTAATTAGCACTAAACACAAAGTTCAGCTGAGGCTGATAAACCAGAGTGTTGGAGACATTAACGTGTTGACCTGAAGGTGGCGCTAGAGGAAAAGGATCATCAGAGTTACTACATCCTCAGAGGAACATGGAGGAAGCTTTGTGCTAAACTACGCTAACGCCTGTCTGAACTCACCAGTTCTCCTCTTTGTGGGACTGGAAGGCCCTCAGGAAGGATGTGAGAGGTCAAGGAGCAACACGATCGATTATTGATTTGAGGCGCGTCACAGCTGCAGTGTGACTTTGTCTGTGTGCGTTTTCACCAGTAAAGGATATTGAACGACGAGCGTCTGGAACTTGTAGGCTTCAACAAAGTCGTGATTGGCCACTGCGTAGGTACACCTGTAACACACGCGCACAGTGAGACCTGGTAATGGATCGGTCCTGTTACTATGGTTACCTGCGGTCTCACCATCGGTCACTTCACGGCCCCTTAGCAACAAAATGACTCATCACATCAGAAACATAATCAATAACTGCTGACGTCCTCTCACAGTTAATGAGGATAGACTGGCCCCTGATTGGCCCCTGGCTGTCCTACCTGAGGTGAGCGGCGACCATCTCATCATACGGCGGCTCCAGGAGCTGCTGGCACTTTTCTTCTGGACTGGCCAGCTGTGACACACACACACACACACACACACACACAGGTGAGGCTGTATCCTAACGACGCTTGGTGTCTACCCGAGGGGGCGGAGCCTCACCTGGAGCCGGGGGTTGGCGACATGCGGGTGTTTAAAGGACAGCAGCTCGGCGCAGAACGGGCCCTCGCGGTTGTCGATGGCCTCGTAAACCTGTGGGTGATAAACACCAACGAAGAAGAATCAGGGCCCTGACTCCACGCACAATAGGTGCGTTCGAGATGACGGCGGCTGACTTTCGCCAACTTGATGGTCTAACGTGAGCTGCGGGGGCGGGGAATAAAAACGGCGCCTTCAAGTCGGACACATTTTACCTGCGTGAGCTCAGATCAATGACTGATCTCAGACCAGGCGAAAGGTCGTTCCAACTTTGAGCAGCCGGAGAAAAGCAACAGCAGCCGCCTTTCTCCCGCGAGGGACATGTGACCTTTTGCAGCGTTGGCGAAAGTCGGACAAACTTTCTAACCAGCGTGCCTTATTTTAAATCCAATGTGCGTCACGTTAAGTCAGCGCCGCAGGAAGTCAAACGCGCCAATTAAATAGAACATGTGAAGATCGTGGCGCCCTCTGGAGGTCACACGAACAAGAAGACGTCACCTGGTTAGTGACTGAGTGCGAGAGGCTGTGAGGGCTCAAAACGCTGTCAACGGGAACGGGTCAGCACTTTATCACGTTACCTTGACGACACTGAAACACGTTGCACACTTTTTATTTTACTTTCTTTGCATCGAGGCACTTAAGGAACCGCCTGCCGGATTTATACGTCTTGCAGAGTGTCAATAATGATCTGTAGTTGTCAATAAACCTTTAATTGTTTGTCAAAACAGCATCACTGAGCAAAAACTAACATAAATAATGTGTCATAAGGTGCGTTCCTCTGATTTCATGAGTTCTGTGAACCGTCTTCTAACCGCGTTAACGTCAGGGTTGGTCTTTTACTCTTCTTCTTCTCTTATAAAGCGGATTTGCTCAGATTTTTCCTCTCACTTCCGGGCTTCACTTGGTGACCCCGTGTTTCACGTCACAACGTAATGAACTGTGGGTAATTTCTCAGGCAAAGTCTGCAGATAACGGACCTGTATAGGTGCATAAAGGGTCAGTGTGAGCGCCCCCACGCACTCGACGATGTGACAGTGGGACGGCCCTGAGCCCTCACGGACTCACCGTGCGAGTCTGTGAGTGTGGACGTTGTGATTGGGCCACAACCTCTACACTCTTGGCCTCACGCGGCGCGTCCCACTGTCGTGAGCCGTGGATAAGTCACATGCCTTCGGTGTTTTTCCCATTGTGACCTCAGCTGAATGAATAAATGTAATGCGGGGCCCTCACAGCCTCTCTCGCTGAAGCACACATCAGGTGACATGGACTAAGTGTGTGAGGGGTCAGAGGTCACCTGCTGCAGGTACTGGTTGATGGTGATGTGAGCCATGACTGCCTGCTGGTTCAGCAGCCACTCCAACCTGAGGACAGACAGGAACGAGCTGCTTTTAACTCATAATATTAGATCTGAGATAAAGTAACTAAACACATGGAAACACTGTTCATTTACGTTTTTATGCATCTTTTCGTCCATTAAAAGTCAGAAATGTTCATTTTAATTCCTCACAGCTCAAGTTGAAATACTTAAATACATTTTGGTCCGAGCATATATTCAGTTGAAAATGATGTTGAGTTACAGAGAAGCTTAATTTATTTTATTTTAAGACTTTTATTATTATTAGCGTGTCAAACTTAACGGAGCAACAGCTAACGTTAGCATGCTGACCCGTTAATTCATCAACTGCGGGTTGAAAACTGCTGTTAAATCGCGGTTTTCAAGCTTCAGACACAAAACAAACTGTCGCACTAACAAATAAAGAATAATGTACCTTTAAAATGAAGCTTTAATCCAGAACATGCCCGGACAGACTCGGTTAAACGAAGATAAACTCGGACTGCTCACCGGGGTGCACTAAAACTTCCGGGTTGTAAGGTACACTTCCGGTGGTGTTTCAGAATAAGAGGTTTTATTTCGAAATAAAAGTCTCCATAGATTTCACAAACCTTTACAGTTTAAAGACAAAAGTTTCATATTTTAAGTGATTCCATCATTTTTCAGACTTAATGTATCTACATCAGACCAAATAATATTCCAGCCACAAGTTGAAACAGCATTTCCTCAAAATAAATGGCACATATATAATAATAAAATCTCAAATACATAAATAGTTAAACCCAATTATTACTTTTTGGAGTTTACCGTGAACTCATGTTAAAGCTGAGATATTTCAAACCGTTCAAGTAGAACGACCAAGAAAAAAACAAAACACGTAGTACTTGAAAAATCTGTAGTTTAATAATTCATTTCTTTCTTTCTTTATTTGACCCTCTGGACAAAAATAAACATACAGTACATCCAGTGACAAATACACAGTCAGAAATACACAATTTACATACACAATATGACACTGGTTGACTTACTCATTATTTTTACTAAACATATGGTTATAACAGTTAGTCTCTGTGTTTCTATTTTAATCATTTCTTATTATTCGTTCATTACCTGATGTTTTATTTCTGTTTGGGGTTTTTTGTTGCAGTTAACTCTCTTTCTGTATTTCCCAGTGAAGGTTTCTTCTTGTTGAGGAAAACTAAAATATTTCAAGCTATTTTTTCCTTTAAAACTTTATTGACACAGAGCAGAATAACAGCAACCCTTCTGTTTTTCTGTCTCATCCATGCTGTAAACGTCATGCAGCAGCGAACAACAAAGAGCAGAAGAAGAAGAAAGAAGAAGAAGAAGAAAAACAAGTCAGTATTTCCACAGGGAACAGATATGAAATTTGATTTTATTTGTTTCTGCTTTCCAGAAGTAGGTAGACAACAACAAACACGCAGCAGCTGAAATAACAGACTAACCAGGACTGGAAATATGTCTTTTTACTTTATAAAGGTGATTAGCAACGAGCCCTGTCAATCAAATATCAACCCCAGCTGATGGACTGTACAGATATACATGTTGGAATAAAGACAGGCAGAACAACCAGCTGTCAGTACCCTCCCATTAACCTCCAACACCAGAGGGCGCCACCACACCAACAAAACCAGTATATAGATCCTCTGATCATGTTGATAGGAAAAACTATTTTAAATAATCATCATCAGGACTGTTTTCTTTTTAATGGTATAACGTTGACAGGCTAATTTTCTATAATTATTAACTGCAGAAATAAAATTATGATAAATATATATTTACACGCAATTAATACGGCGGTTTATATAGCAACTGTTGACTAAAAGTCACCAGCACCCATTGGTAGTTTCACCCAATCATTATGAGATACTAACCACCAGTATTTACCAGTGGCTACTATTGGCAACCAGTAGCAACTAGCAGAGACCTTCAGTAATCACCGATCTCTACTAGCTGTCAGAAGCTAATACAGGTTAGCCATCAGTAGATACCATTAGCCAAAACCAGTTATTAGCAGTGGCACCAGTATTTACAAACTGTCAGTTCCAGTCATAGCCACCAATTTGTAAAAATAACCACCAGTACTTCTAGGTAGCCACCAGTGGTTACCAGTATGTACAATTGGCTTCCGATACTTACGGCTGGCAACCAGTGGTATGCAACAGTATGTGCAAATAGTCACCAGTGGTGAATTGTCACCATCAGTTGTTACCAGCATGTGCAAACAGCCACCGGAATATACCAGTAGCCCCCAGTATGTAAAAACATTCAACAACAGTCACTGGTAACCAGAATAAACCACCACCTGAGGTTACTAGTATGTACAAACAATTACTGGTACTAGTAGCCCACAAGTAAATGCTAGTAGCCCACAAGTAAATACTAGTAGCCCACAAGTAAATACTAGTAGCCCACAAGTAAATACTAGTAGCCCATCAGTAAATACTAGTAGCCCACTAGTAAATACTAGTAGCCCACTAGTAAATACTAGTAGCCCACTAGTAAATACTAGTAGCCCACAAGTAAATACTAGTAGCCCATCAGTAAACACTTGTAGCCCACTAGTAAATACTAGTAGCCACCTTTAAATACTAGTAGCCCACTAGTAAATACTAGTAGTTCATCAGTAAACACTTGTAGCCCACAAGTAAATACTAGCAGCCACCTTTAAATACTAGTAGCCCACAAGTAAATACTAGTAGCCCATCAGTAAACACTTGTAGCCCACTAGTAAATACTAGTAGCCACCTTTAAATACTAGTAGCCCACTAGTAAATACTAGTAGCCCACAATTAAATACTAGTAGCCACCTTTAAATACTAGTAGCCCACCAGTAAATACAAGAAGCCCACAAGTAAATACTAGTAACCCACAAGTGAATACTAGTATCCAACAAGTAAACACTAGTATCCCACCAGTAAATACTGGTAGCCCTCAAGTATTTACTAGTAGCCCACCAGTAAATACTAGTATCCCACCAGTAAACACTAGTATCCCACCAGTAAACACTAGTATCCCACCAGTAAACACTAGTAGCCCACAAGTAAATACTAGTAGTCCACCAGTAAATACTAGTATCCCACAAGTAAATACTAGTATCCCACCAGTAAATACTAGTAGCCCACAAGTAAATACTAGTAGCCCACCAGTAAATACTGGTAGCCCACTAGTAAATACTAGTATCCCACAAGTGAATACTAGTAGCCCACAAGTTAATACTGGTAGCCCACAAGTAAATACTAGTAGCCACCAGTGGTTAGCACTATGTACAAAAAGTAACCAGTAGTCTTCCATTCAGCCAATCACATCCTCAAAAAGAGTGGGTGGGGCCAGGCGGCCAGCCAGCACCACTCACTCTGCCGTGACTGGGAGGCTGCATGAGGCTCTCGCTGCTGATTGGTCCGTGGAGAGCGGCGCAGGGTGAGTGGGAGGGGCTTAGCTCACTGCATCCAACCGTCCACAGACAGGGATACTGACTGAACACAAACATTTATATTTATAAACAGCTTGTTTAATACAATCAGCGTAGAATCTACTTGGTCTTACTGTACCATTACCATATAGGGCTGTGGGCGGGGCCTCACCTGGAGTTGTGAGGAGGAGGAGGCTGTGAGGAAGGAGCGCTGCTGGTCAGGGGAAGGGAGGCGGTGGAGGGTAAAGAGGAAGAGGAGGAGGTGGGACGAGGGGAGGTGCTGCTCCATCCGTCTGATAGCACCTGAACACCTTCGGGCAGACAAACTGACACAACACAAATTAAATAGGTGCTCATTGATTACAATGTGTTTACATGCAACTGTATAGTAAGTACACAACTGTACGTATTTATAAAATATATTTATCTATATAAATATACTTTATTTAAAAAATAAACATCCTTATTCTTAGTTAGTTTTATATTATATTAGAACAGCAAAAATAAATAAATTACTGTATATAAAAATGTCCACACACACACACACACACACACAGAGCTACCTGAGGAGTGTGAGCGGTGTGGCAGGTAGGCGGTGGGGTAAGGTGTGTGACGCCCTGGATATCCGTGGTGTTTATACCCGTGGTGATGATGTGACGTCAGCGGGAGGCTGCTGCTGTAAGGAAAAGCCCCGCCCCCTCCAGCTGAGCACAGCGACCAGCCTGACACACACAAAGTTCATTTATTAATCTAATCAATTATTCCAATTGATAATGTAACAGAACAGCAGCACTGACGGCCATCTTGGATTTTGTTTTAAAATAAATGTGAGGTTGGTGAGATATAAAGAAGGTCTTTAAAATAATGTTAATGTTCTGTGGCTTCAAGATGAAACAGTTACCATAAATAAATAAATCATATGTGGAGGGTGATCGATGTTATTCATTGTACTTTTTCAGTTACTTGGATCTTACTTTTATTCTGTTTTTAGTATTTATTTTTATTATGGTTCCATATATCACACACAAAAAACAAAAATATGATTAAAAAAAAATTTGGATTTAAATATTATAAAAATATAATATTTTTAATTGATAAATATATATATATATATATATATATATATATATATATATATATATATATATATATATATATATATAACTGATTCATGTATGTGAGGGATGAACCAACAGTGCCGCGACTCACAGGGTTGAATCCCAGCTCGACCTCCAAAGACTCTGGTAGACCCCGTCCACTTGGGTTCCTGAGGAGGATAAATCAAACACAAACACAGTGAGTACTCAGATCCTTTACTGAAGAAAAAGTTGCAAAACAACTACGTTAAAATTCTCCATTATAAGTAAAAATATTGCATTTAAAGTACAACTTAAGTAAAAGTACAAAAGTACTTTCAGCTTTAAGTAGTTAAAGTATCAGCATTAAAAGTACACAAGTAGTAGTATTATTATGTAGTATACGGTAGATTAAAATGCAAACACTCTGGGTGTTTTTAAAGATCTACGTCTTCAGTAGGAACCAGCGGGCTCGCAGCCACAGACAGGAAGTCGTACCTCTCTTTGGCGTCCAGGAAGGCTTTAGCAAACGGGTTGTATTTGATCTTCAGAGCCGTGATCTGCACAGAAAGACACATTTTATTAAAATATAAATGTTTAACTCCAGCAGTTAAACAACAGAATAAATATATCTAATATTTTCTTTTCAAGTCTCTCTCCAGAATAAACATGAATAAAAAGACTCACACCGTCACTCATTTCAGCTGCTGAACACCAAATCTAACTGGTCAGATGTGTATATATATATATATATGTGTGTGTGTGTGTGTGTGTGTGTACCTCTTCGTTCTGGTAGGCCGTGACGGCGATGAACTGAGTTTCTTTGAAGGACACGTTGGAGACCAGACGATGGCGAGAGCCGACGCACACGATGTGGAGCTGAGGCTCGTACTTATGGAGAGAGTTCAACATGATCTGTGGTCGCAGAGAGAAACGTGTTCACACCTGTTTTCATATCTCTACTCACAAACACCCAGAAACCATCTGTGGGGTCCCCACGCTACCGTAACATATCTTACATGTGTCACGGCCATTTCTGTTACCTTTCAATAGGCAAGTTAGTCTTTGTTAAATTAAAGTCTTTCTCTTTTTGTTAACCATCACATGTGTTTTTCTCATGTTAGATCCTTTTTGTTTAACCGGAAAACGGTCACATTATGATCTCTCGTCAAAGCCACCAGACTCCATTGAATAATTGAGTAATTTAACCTCTCCGGTCTAAAGCTGCCTCGACAGTTTAGTTTTGTGTAACTTTGTTGTTTTTTACCCTTTAAAATGGCAAAAGCAAAACAAAAACACCAAAAGTCACACATTAACACTAAATAACTAACTGAATAGCAGAATAGCAGAATAGCAAACACCCTGTTCTGCAAGGTAAAATGACTGTTTTTATTAATGGAGTCTGGTGGCTTTGACGAGAGATCATACAGTAACCGTTTCTGGTTAAACAAAAAGGATCTTACTCTTTAAAAAAAAGCTCTCTCTCTGTTGGGATCCTTTCCATAATGTTGTCAGACACTTGTTTCAACAATCTGAGCCTGTCAGTGGCAAAAACAAACTCTTATTAGTGGACGAACTTTGACGCTGTTCCACGGCTGGCAGCTGCAGCGTGCTCGCTCAATACTGGACCAAATTCAAAATGTGTTGTCCCGTTTCCTCACATTGACACAGAGACATGAAAAAATATGTTGAAAGGTTGAAAAATACCAAAGTTACCCTTTAAGATTCATTAGTAGTGTTTGACTGATGAACTAGAGGCATTCCTTGCCGATTTGTGTTGTTGATATGGATCCTGTGGAGAGATTTGTCTCTTGCACAGATGCAGGCTGGGAGAAGTTTGAGAGTGGATTCTTTCAATGGGAAGCTTTTGTGTCTTCTGCTGCTGCTGCTGTCTGGGAGGGAGTCACTTTTGTGTCTTTGCACTTTGCTCCCAGGAGAAAGTTTTGACCTTTTGCGGTCGGACACGTTGACTCCCCTGCAGCGTTTTACTTGTTTTAGTGTGCGGCGTTGGGAGGCAGCCGGTAGAGCGGCTGGCTCAGGTCTCGGTCTTGGCCGAGGTATTTGGCCTCTAGTCGAAGTCGATGTTCTAGCCTAACAGCGACTGGACGGGGTTCACGTTCCCCTCCGGATGAACTGGAATAACTCAGATCAGCTGCTAGATCTGCGACGCTGAGTCTGATCCGGCTGGAACTGAAAGTTTGGAAACATTTTTTTTTTTACTTCTGAATGAACCAAAAACAAAAAAAAACGAAATCCAGGTGTAGTTATTGTCAGCCAGTTTATGGAGTGGAGCCATCTTTGTCTCTTGGCCCAAACACTCTTTTATCCATCTGTCGTCCATCTCTCCATCAACCCCTCCACCTCCACCTCCTCCCCCTCCTCTTCCCCCTCACTAACGAGGCCCAATTAACCAATCCGAGCTCTCCAGGCGGACACACAAAAACAAACTGTTTTCTATTCAGATTGAGAGGCTGGCTTCACATCTGACCCCGGCGCTCTGTGTGTGTGTTTACCCCGGCGGTGCCCACATTAGCTGGAGTGTGTGTGTTTTTGAATATAGTTTACCTCTCTCTCTCTCTCGTCCATCTGAAGCATGATGGGTAAATTAATTTCCCAGTAAAAAACATAATTACCATAATGTACAAATAAGCTGAGCAATTATTTCATTATGGCCGAGCTCTCTGTTCCAACTCTGCATTACTGTGTGTGTGTGTGTGTGTGTGTGTGTGTGTGGACGGGATAATGGGGCAAATATAAACAACATTATTGCCAATTTTGTAGTGCTGGACGTGTGTGTGTGTGTGTGTGTTGTGTGGTGTGTGGTGTGTGTGTGTGTGTGGTGTGTGTGTGTGTGTGTGTGTGTGTGTGTGTGTGAAGGCCTCTCTGAGTGGTGAACGACTCT